>NC_134485.1:192461027-192701027 GCF_040206685.1 Ascaphus truei | reverse complement strand
TCCCGGGGGCCAGGACTAGCGTTATGACCGGGGCCCCGTCCCCCCATCCGCCCATGTTGGCAGTCTTGCGAGCCCCCTTCCATTTCACACCTCATGAGCCCCCTCTATTCCCCCCTCTCTTCCCATGTTTTTCTCTCCCCTCAGTTTCACTCCCTCACTCACCCCCTCTCTCCTCTCACCCACTCCATCAATTAACCCACTCTCACTCATTCCTCCCCTGACACACACAATCCGCAGCCACAAACAGGAATAAAAGAAAAAAAAATCCCGCCCAAATGCATGTTAAAAAACCACCCCCCAAATACATTTAACCCCCATCCCCACATACATATAACCCCCAAATATATATAAACCCCCACATACATATAACCCCCCACCACATACATATAACCCTGTGGTCTCTCTCTCCCTCCTTTCCAGTGTCTCTCTCTACCTCCTTCCCAGTGCCTCTCCTCCTCCTTCCCAGTGTCTCTCCCTCCCTCCTTGCCAGTGTCTCTCTCTCTCCCTCCTTTCCAGTGTCTCTCTCTCCCTCCTTCCCAGTGTCTCTCTCTCCCTCCTTCCCAGTGTCTCTCTCCTTCCTTCCAGTGTCCTCTCTCTCCCTCCTTCCCAGTGCTCTCTCTCTCCCTCTTCCCAGTGTCTCTCTCTCCCTCCTTCCCAGTGTCTCTCTCTCCCTCTCCTCCCAGTGTCTCTCTCTCCTCCTTCCCAGTGTCACTCTCTCTCTACTTCCCGTGTCACTCTCTCTCTCCCTCCTTCCCAGTGTCACTCTCCCTCCTTCCCAGTGTCACTCTCTCTCTCCCTCCTTCCCAGTGTCCTCTCTCTCCCTCCTTCCCAGTGTCACTCTCCCTCCTTCCCAGTGTCACTCTCTCTCTCCCTCCTTCCCAGTGTCTCTCTCTCCCTCCTTCCCAGTGTCACTCTCTCTCTACTTCCCTAGTGTCACTCTCTCTCTACTTCCCAGTGTCACTCTCCCTCCTTCCCAGTGTCACTCTCTCTCTCCCTCCTTCCCAGTGTCTCTCTCTCTCCTTCCCAGTGTCACTCTCCTTCCTTCCCAATGTCACTCACTCTCTCCTCCTTCCCAGTGTCTCTCTCTCCCTCCTTCCCAGTGTCACTCTCTCTCTCCCTCTTCCCAGTGTCTCTCTGTCCCTCTTTCCCAGTGTCCCTCTCCCTTGTTCCCAGTGTCACCTCTCTCTCTCCCTTATTCCCAGTGTCACTCTCTCTCTCCCTCCTTCCCAGTGTCACTCTCTCTCTCCCTCCTTCCCAGTGTCTCTCTCTCCCTCCTTCCCAGTATCTCAAATTCTCCCTCCTACACAGTGTCTCTCTTCCTCCCTCTTTCCAGTGTCTCTCCCTCCAGTGTCTGCCATATTTAATACAGATAATACTGGAAAACATGTAAAGACTAAATCAAATCGGAGTAGAAAGGAAGGAGCAGATAAGATAATAGCCCAGACTGGAAATACCTTAAATGCATGCTTTCTAAGGCCCGTTCTATACTGCATGCGGCCGTGCGTGCCTGTGCGAACGCGCGTGCATGTGCCGCATGCTTTTCCCTGTTATACAGCCGGGAGCTACAGGTACTGTGTATGTGTGTATACTGTATGTGTGTATACAGTATGTGTGTATATGTGTGAGTATATGGTGTGCATGGGTTTATGAGTAAAGGAAGTCCTAAATAAGATTTTTTAAAGAAAAAAAAAAATGGTTTAATAAATATTTTTTTTTTTAGTTGTGCAATCATTGACACACACAACCACAGATACATACATACAAACATACATTTGAGCGCCGGTAGCGGCGCGAAAAGATGATTTACCCCCTCTTCACCACTGTCTGTCGGCTCCCCTCTCCCTGCCATGCGCATGCGCGGCACTTTTATAGAAGGGCTGACTAACCTCAGCCATCTATATTTGCCGTGCGAGCGCACGGTGTAGCACGCTGCCGTACTATAGAACGACCCTAATGCAAGAAGCCTGACAAAATGGGTGAGCTTAAATTAATAGCTACAAGGGAGCAGTATGATGTTATAGGCATTACTGAAACATGGTGGGATGAAGCTCATGACTGAGCAGTTACTTTAGAGCTTTTTCAGAAGGATCAAGCAAATAGGAGAGGAGGTGGAGTATGTTTATATGCTAAACCGGATCTAAACCCGGATCTAGGGAAGATGTTTATGAAGGGAATGATGAAAATGTAGAGACCTTGTGGACAGAAATTTGCATTTTGTGTCTGCAAAATATCTCTGTAAAGCGCTATGTAAAATTAGCAGCGCTATACAAGAACAAGCAATTTTTATTATTCTATTAGCATTTGAGGTAAAAGTACAAAGAAAATGTTTGTAGGGCTATACTATAGCCACCAAATATCTGTGAGATTGAGGAAGCTAAAATACTTTTGCAAATGAAAAAGGCATCAAAGCTGGGTCATGTTTGCATAATGGGTGATTTTAATTATCTAGACAGACTGGGGCAATCAGATTAGCATTACAACGGGGGGAAAAAAACAGGATTTTTGAGGGTGTTTAAAGACAATTACATGATGCAAATTATTGAGGAACCAACCAGGGGAGGGGCAATACTGGATTTAGTAATATAAAACAATGTAGAAGTAATAACAAATATTCAAGTCCGGGACCATTTGTGAAACAGTGATCATAACATGGTCTCATTTTAAATAAATGATCAAAAACCATATTACATGGGTTCAACAAATACCTTAAACTTTTTGAAAGGCAGATTTTAATAAACTGACGAATAATCTGCAAAGAATAAATTGGGGTGATGTTTATGCAGGGAAAAATGTGTAAAATAAACGGGCAGTCCTTTAATTTTTCTTTTTATAAAAGCATACTTATCTGTATATATCTTAAGAAATAAATTTAAGAGACACAAGTCTAAACAAATGTGACTAAATAAACAGGTAGGGGAGGAAGCGAAAAAGAAGAGGCAGGCATTTTGATTCTTAAAGTCAGAAGGGACAGGGGCGTCATATCAGAATTATAAGGAATATAAAAAAAGCTGCAAAAGGGCAATCAAATTAACAAAAATGTATAATGACAAAAGGATTACAATAGAAAGTAAGATCAACCCTAAAAAGTTCTTTAAGTACCTTAATCACAAAAATATTAGAAAAGAAAATATAGGACCCTTTCATTGTGAGATGGGTAGGCAGATTATTGGAGATAAGGAAAAAGCAGAGGTATTAAACTAGTTCTTTGCTTCTGTATTTACAAGAGAAGAATTGCAAAAATAGTGCCACAGCAATATATTATATTAACGAACAATTGGTTAACTGAGAAAGTGCATAGGAGGCTTGATAAAATTAAAGTAAATAAGGCACGTGGCCCTGATAGCATACATTCAAGAGTTCTTAAGGAGTTATGTTCAGTAATAGCCAAACCATTACATTTAATTGTCACGATGACATCAACTTTTAGCAACACATTTATATTTCTGGGTACTTGATTGAACAGAACAAGTTGCAAAATAAATCCAAAAGCCATACCCCGCAGATCTCTCCACGACTTTCTCTCTGGTCCATGACCTGAACCTTCCTGAGCGATAGCTCACGGTGCCTTCGGAGTATGGGTGCAGGGAACAGTGAAGTCTCTCGTGCTCTTTAGAAGTGTGTGTCAGTTGCTACTTGTCTGAGGAGCTTGCATGCTACAAGATCCTCACTATATTATAGAGCCCGCAGGAAACTGCAATATAGGTTCAATCAGTATCCCGCCAGCTGCCACCAGTTTTTTAAAAGCTTGTCACGATGACATCAACTTTTATCAACACATTTATATTTCTGGGTACTTGATTGAACTGAACAAGTTGCTAAATAAATTGTGATTTATTTCCTTAATAGACAAACACACGACATCTGCAGAATACACTTAAAACCTCACTCACTGGGATCAGGAAACGAAATAAATTGTCCTTGGAATGAAAGAAATTGTCCTTTGCTTGCCAGTGCAAGAAATGCAGCCTTGGTTTTAAAAGTCCTGTGGTTATGTGGTTATTAACCGCTTCACCCTGGACTGGTTGCTGCTGTACTAGAACAAAGTTTTGCATCTTTACATCATGGATTAAAATTCAGGAATCACACTGGGAAATACCTGGGAAGCCACAGTTATAGACTGGCCAAGGCTATCTTTAACATGTGGATCCAATCCCCTCGTGGGAACAATAAAAACCACGAATAGCCAAGTGACCCACAGTTCATAAGACCGGTCAAAAGGGCTGTCCGGTGGGCAGGGCGCATGGGTCAGGTTGATGCCCATGCCACTTAGCATACCTAGGCTACACCCATTTCTTGGGGCCACTGTGTCTGGTCTCTGACTTAGAGGTGTCACTAGCCTGACATCTGCTGTGCATCAGTATGCCAGTATTGTATACATTATGGGCCTCTGGGTATTGTCATAATTGACACTCTTTTAGACAGGGGGACTCTAAATCTGTGGGAGCCTTTTGAGACTCCATCATAAAAATAATTACAACCCTTTCAGGCTTGGTCATAAAAATACCGAAGCTCATTCACCCATATCACAGCTGGATGTCCAAGTAATTCCTGCTTAGACTTACAAAAAAATACATCCTGCCTTACATTTAAGATCTGCTATCATGTGTTGGTTAGAGGGTATGTCAAGCAATGCATCTTGTCTTTTACCCTCGCAGACAGGGAATTTCCTGCACATAGGGAATAAAAATGGCGGGGACAGGGCAACAACAGTAATGCATGGCAAATCAGGTATTAATCCTTTCCTCCCCGTCACATTAATATTCAAGGACTCCATTTCCACAGGCTCAGTGCCACAAGATTGGTGTAAAACAGATGTTGTGCCTATATTTTAAAAGGGAGCTAGAGCATAACTGGGGAATTGCAGACCTTTAATCCTGACATCATAAATAGGAAAGCTACTTGAAGGTTTAGTATGGGATAATATTCAGCAATACCTAATGGTTAACAAAATTATTAGTAATAGTCAGCATGGATTTATGAAGGATAGATCATGCCAAACTTACCTTATTAGTTTCTTTGAGGAGGTAAGTAGAAATTTAGACCAGGGTAATGCAGTGGTTTACTTAGATTTTGCAAAGGCTTTTGATACAGTCTACACAAGAGGTTGGTGTACAAAATAAAGAAAATTGGACCCAGTAAAAATATTTGCACCTGGATTGAAAACTGATTGAAGGACAGACAACAGAGGGTTGTCGTAAATGGAACATATTTAGGTTGGGCCAAAATTGTAAGTAAAGTACCTCAAGGATTAGTAGTGGTATCCAGAGCAGGATGTAATTTCTCTCCAGAAGGACATGGATAGCCTGGAAACTTGGGAAGGTAAATGGCAGATGAGGTTTAATACAGATAAATATAAGGTTATGCATTTGGGAAACAAAAATATACAGACGACTTACAAATTAAATGGGGATACATTGGGGGAATACTTGATGGAGAAGGATTTAGGAGTGCTTGTAGACAGCAGGTTTAGCAATAGAACCCAAGTCATGCAGTAGCTGCAAAAGCAAATAAGATCTTATCTTACATTAAATGAGGAGTGGATAGAAGGGAAGCAAACATAATTATGCCCCTCTATAAAGCATTAGTAAAACCAGACCTTGAATATGGAGTAGAGTTTTTGGCACCACTGCATAGAAAATACTTTGAGCTAGAAAACGTGCAGAGAAAAAACATCAAATTAATAAAGGGGATGGATAATCTGATGCATCAGGAGAGGCTAGCTAAATTTGATTTGTTTACATTAGCAAAGAGGCGTCTAAGGCCTGGGACATAGTAAAGAATTTAGTGCTGTTGCTTTCTGCCGCTCGCTCTACCAGGAGCTTTATGCTGTCCTGGCACAGGAGACAGCAAGCGCGCTTGGGAGGTGGGTATCAATGTGTGTGTCACTTGGTAGCTGTCAATGTGTGTGTCACTTTGAAGTGGTCTGTGTGTTTGTGTGTCACTGGGGAACGTGTGTGTGTGTGTGTGTGTGTGTGTGTGTGTGTGTGTGTGTGTGTTTGTATATTATATAATATTTTAAAAATGAAAAAAAGACATGTGAGAATAAATTATTTATTAACATTGTGCAACTTTGATAAATATATTCACACATACATCACACACATACTGCTGCGGCACAGTTTATTCGAGCATTTGCCCGTTCTGTGCCGCAGCAGTAGCCTGGCGCGCGCCCGAGTGTGACGGGCGCACGCCGAAGCAGCGGAAGAGCGCCCTCCGATCGGGGCGCTCTCCCTACCGCTGCCGGGTCCGCCGGGTCCCCCGGAACCCCCTGCCGCTGTCCCGCGATCGCGGGACACCAGGGCTCCCTCGGGGAGCCCCTGGACACGCGTGCAGCGGGCGCACGCTCCCGATGACGCGTGACCGCGCGTCTATGACGCGCGGCACGCCGAGGGGCGGCCACTAGCAAGCCGGGAGATTTCCCGGCTTGCGGTACCGACCACACTTCAATAAAGTGTGTCGGTAGTGTACACACACCTGTGCTGCCTCTACTCTGTCTGGTCTGGTGGCTCTGCTATCTCACCGACACAGTAGTTAAAATGCCGGCTGCAGCCCCATTGGATGGGAGCGGTCACGTGACCGCTCCTGCGCTCCCCCAAGCGGCAAAATTTCAAACCTGCCTGCCTGTTCTAATTTTCTCAGCCTCTGCACGCATGCGGAGGGAGAAACTATAGCCGAGCTGATTACAGATGCAGGGGCTTTGTGCATCTGTTCAGCGCGGCTCAGCCCGCCTCAGCGACGCTGAATGTACTATGTCCTACGCCTTAGAGGGGATATGACAACCATATAAAAAATATATTCCGGGACAATATAAGGAGCTTTCAAAAGAACTATTCCTCCCACGGGCAGTACAAACAACATGGGGTCACCCTTTAAGGTTGGAGGAAAGGAAATTTCACCAGCAACAAAGGAAATTGTTCTTTACAGTAAGGGCAGTTAAAATGTGGCATTTATTATTCACAGAGACTGTGATAGCAGACACAATAGATATCTTAAAAATAAAGGTTTGACATATTTTTAGAAAGGAACGGTATACAGGAATATAACAAATAAGTATAAATGGGAAGGATGTTGATCCAGGGAATAATCTAATTGCCAATATTATTTTTCCTCTTGTGAGACATTGAATAATGTTTCACTGGGGTTTTTTGTTTGCCTTCCTCTGGATCAAAATACTGTAAATACACATATAGGATATAGATTCTGTTGTCTAAATTTAGCATAGGTTGAACTTGATGGATGTATGTCTTTTTTCAACTTAATCTACTATGTAACTATATAACTAAAATAAGTGTGGCTTTTTTTAATCGATTATTGCAGCTTATATTTGTAATCTCTGCAGTGCTGAAGAGTCCTGTAAAATATGCAAAGGGGTTAGATATTGGCTTTGAAGCACTGTAGGAGTTAAGTAACTCATTGTTTCGTGTTAAGATCCAGGACTGCAAATATGAGCACCCCAATATTCTGTGGGCCTGTCAACCGTGTGGTAGTTGTGGGAGGAACCCATGGCAATGAGATGTCGGGAGTCTGTCTGGCTAAACACTGGCTCCAGGACTCTTCTGATCTGTGCAGGGAAACGTTCACAGCCGAGCCTCTCCTAGCCAATCCTCTCGCCGTGGAACGCTGTGTCCGCTACATAGACACGGACCTCAATCGTTGCTTCTCATCGGAGCTGCTAAGGTGAGGCCAAGATGATATCTGGTAGGGGACATCTACTGTATCTTTATTGGCATACTTGGGGAATAAGAACATGAGTAACTTAGTAATTTAATAACTTCTCCGTCTTGTAACCCAGTTTAAACCCAGTGCCACCTTGTTGAAGCCTTAAGAAGGTCATTTTATCTGCTACAGGAACTATGCAAATACATTGGACGCTCTTAGAGAAAGGAACACATTGGGCTGAAGTTACTAAATGTTGTTAAGGCAGAAGCAAACATGGGTATGGTTTAATTGACTAATGTAGTTTATTTCTCAAACACAAGTACACAAAGCTAGAGCATAGCTCTCATATCTGTGCTCAAGAGTGGGCAAAAAGATCAAAAATAGCGGTTTAGCATTTCAGATGATCCTTATGTTCAAATAATTCTTGTTTATTTAAACTTTATAACATACAAAGTATCAACGTTAGAAGTAAAGTGTTACTTGTATAACTAGTCAGGTGATGTAGCCAATTGAAGGGAGGGACGTCAGAGTCTAATAGCAATGTAGTGGGATGACCGAAATGTCCTCAATAAGTGTCCTCAATAAGTGAACAGCCGGACCCCACAGCTAATATAGAAGTCACTCCCCCGGTACTACACTAGAGTGTAGCTTGTAACATGCAGCAGAACCAGCAATATAAAAAGATATCTATCTTGAGGTATAAGTACTCACACTTGATGGGATAACCTGTAATCAGCGTGCGACTGCTCCAATTCTAATCTGTAGAGAGATATCCCAGAGGGGAAAGCACTAGCAATGCACCGCTCATTGAACCAAGAAAAACGACGGTTGCTGCATTAAAAGTAAGTAAAACTGTGTACTTTATTAGGTCATCAGACAACAAAAAATGTGAGAGGAACCTCTAACGTGTTTTGGGCTTTTCAGCCCTTTGTCAAAGAGAATGGTTCCTCTCTGAAAATGCCGATATAAGTAGGAGAGATCCCCGTCAGAAACACTGCCCACCTATGAGGTCACGAGCACAGCCCTGCAATGAAAACTAAAGGAGGGCTACGTCCGGGAACCCCGAGCAACGCGATGACGGAGATCACCCACACACAGGCAAAATGAAACAAATATAGCAATAAGTAACAATAAATTAATACAATAGGGGAATCATAAAAAAACCCCATATATATCACATCATTAGTGCCAAAAGAAAGGCAACAATAACCTGTCTGATATCAAAAAGTCACTAATACTGGTCAGTCTGGCACCATGACATAATTAGAAAGGAAAAGAAAAAAAAACAAAGTTTTAAAAAGCAAATTGCATAGACAAAAGATAATTTAAAACTATATGCAAACTTACAGTTAGGTCCGGAAATAATTGGACACTTATACAAATTTAGTTATTTCGGCTGTGTACCAAAATAAATTCAAGTTACAGTTAAATAATGACTATGGGCTTAAAGTGCAGTCTATTACTGTAGCTTTAATTTGAGGGTATTCACATCCAAATTGGAGGAAGGGTTTAGGAATTACATCTCTTTAATATGTAGCCCCCTCTTTTTCAAGGGACCAAAAGTACAGTAATTGGACAATTGACTCACAAGCTGTTTCATGGACAGCTGTGGGCGATTCCTTCGTTATTTCATAATCAATTAAGCAGGTAAAAGGTCTGGAGTTGATTCCAGGTTTGACATTCACTTTTGGAAGCTGTTGCTGTGAACCCACAGCATGCGGTCAAAGGAGCTCTCAATGCAAGTGAAACAGGGCATCCTTAGGCTGCAAAAAAAAAGAAAATCCATCAGAGAGATAGCAGAAACATTAGGAGTGGCCAAATCAACAGTTTGGTACATTCTTAGAAAAAAAGAACGCACTGGTGAGCTCTGCAACACAAAAATGCCTGGATGTCCACGGAAGACAACAGTGGTGGATAATCATAGGATCCTTTCTATGGTAAAGAAAAACCCCTTCACAACATCCAACCAAATGAAGAACACTCTCCAGGAGGTAGGCATATAATTATCCAAGTCTTCACGAGAGCAAATACAGAGGGTTCACCACAAGGTGCAAACCATTCATAATCCTCAAGAATAGAAAGGCCAGATTAGACTTTGCCAAACAATATATCTACAAAAGCCAGCCCAGTTCTGGAACTGCATTCTTTGGACAGATGAAACTAAGATCAACCTATACCAGAATGATGGGAAGAAAAAAGTATGAAGAAGGCTTGGAACGGCTCATGATCCAAAGCATACCACATCATCTGTAAAACATGGTGGAGGCAGTGTGATGGCATGGGCATGCATGGCTTACAATGGCACTGGGTCAATAGTGTTTATTGATGATGTGACAGAAGACAGAAGCAGCCGGATGAATTCTGAAGTGTATAGGGATATATTGTCTGCCAGATTCAGCCAAATTCAGCGAAGTTGATTGGACGGCGCTTCACTTTACAGATGGACAATGACCCAAAACATACTGCGAAAGCAACCCAGGAGTTTTTAAGGCAAAGAAGTGGAATATTCTGCAATGGCCGAGTCAATCACCTGATCTCACCCGAATCGAGCATGCATTTCACTTGCTGAAGACAAAACTTAAGGCAGAAAGACCCACGAACAAACAACTGAAGACAGCTGCAGTAAAGGCCTAGCAAAGCATCACAAAGGAGGAAACCCAGCGTTTGGTGATGTCCATGCGTTCCAGACTTCAAGCAGTCATTGCCTGCAAAGGATTCTCGACAAAGTATTAAAAATTAACATTTTATTTATGATTGTGTTAATTTGTCCAATTACATTTGAGCCCCTGAAATAAGGGGACTGTGTATGAAAATGGTTGCAATTCCTAAACGTTTCATACAATATTTTTGTTCGTCCCCTTGAATTAAAGCTGAAAGTCTGCCCTTCTATTGCATCTCGTTTGTTTCATTTCAAATCCATTGTGGTGGCGTACAGAGCCAAAATTATGAAAATTGTGTCAGTGTCCAATTATTTCTGGACCTAACTGTATGAATAAATAATGAAGAAAATTAGATTAGTGAGAACTAATCACAGACACTGCATCAACCCTTATGTTGAAATCATCTACAAATATAATTTGAGAGAATTTCATTATAATATATGATATATATATAACATCTTTTATGCTGTTATTATTATAATGAAGTTCTCTCAAATTATATTTGTAGATGATTTCAACATAAGGGTTGATGCAGTGTCTGTGATTAGTTCTCATTAATCTAATTTTCTTCATTATTTATTCATAGGTTTGCATATAGTTTTTAATTATCTTTTGTCTTATGCAATTTGCTTTTTAAAACTTTGTTTTTTTTTTCTTTTTCTTTCTAATTATGTCATGGTGTCAGACTGACCAGTAGTAGTGATTTTTTTTTAATACCAGACAGGTTATTGTTGCCTTTCTGTTGGCACTATTGATGTGATATATATATACATATTTTTTTAAAAAAAATTATGGTTCCCCTATTGGATTAATTTATTGTTAATTATTGTTATATTTGTTTCATGTTGCCTGTGTGGGTGATCTCTGTCATCACGCTGCTCGGGGTTCCCGGACGTAGCCCTCCCTTCGTTTTCATTGGAGGGCTGTGCTCGTGACCTCATAGGTGGGCAGAGTTTCTGATGGGGATCTCTCCTACTTATAATCGGCATTTTCAGAGAGGAACCATTCTCTTTGACAAAGGGCTGAAAAGCCCGAAACGCGTTAGAGGTTCCTCTCACATTTTTTGTTGTTTGATGACCTAATAAAGTACACAGTTTTACATACCTTTTGATCCAGCCACCGAAGTTTTTCTTGGTTCAACGAGCGGTGCATTGCTAGTGCTTTCCCCTCTGGGATATCTCTCTACTATTTCTCAAACACTAAAACAATACAAGGGTGCTTGGCGCATAAAAATTATATTTTTAAATTCTAAGGTTTGTTTTTTAGCCAACATCTGTTCAGTTTGTAATTTGTCCTGTTTAGTATGCAGTATCCTTCTTTTGAATCAGTAAGGAATTCCTATCTAGATTCTGAACTTTACATATCGTAGTATCCAATAAAGCAGGGCTATAACCTCTGTTAAGTAATCTGTCATATAAACTCTGGGCCTGAATCTTGAAGTCCAAATCAAAACAAAAATGTCTCCTTATTTGTAGAAATTTGCCCAATGGAATATTGTTGCTCCAGCTACTATTGTGATTACCTGTGGCCATTAATAAACTATTGGTATCCACTTAAAAAAAAAACAAAAAAAAAAACGTTTTGGTGTCAACAGAACCGTTGGACTTGGACTCAAGTCCAAGAATTCCACATGGCAGTAATCACTTTTGGATGTAAATTTCAGATGAAAATAATTATTATTGACTCTGCCTTGCTCTTCCTTGGCTGAACAGATAATAGACAGCCACAGAATTTAGAAGTTTTACATTTGTCAGTCGGCCTGTGTGATGATGTCACTGTGAGTGTAACATCACAGACACACTGTGACAGCATCACACAGACTGACTGGCTTCTAAGAGGCAGAAAGGCAGCTAGAGAGCAAGGAGGAGAGACGTACTGAAAAAAAACATTAGCACAGGCAGATAGCATGGGGCTTCTACAACATAAAATGACATTTGAATTTTTTTTTAAATGGAGTCGAGCTCTGAAAGCAAGGCGCACAGAGCTTGAGCTCTGCAATAGCAGGTTACCAGACCCCTGGAAGCCGAAAATCACCACCAGAGTATAAAGAAAGCTATAGGGTGCATGGCAATACCATTTTGAAGATTTTTTAATGCAGCGGGGGCTGATCTAGAGCTGACTAAAGGTTTGGGGGCTTAGGACCAGTTAAACTGTCATCTTGTCCCTGAGCACCAGCGAGGCACCTGCGGGAGTGATGAGATCTGCTTCCCTCCTCCCATATTGTGCTTGTGCCCTTTTCTGGGCCTGGTAGGCAAAGTAGGATGCCCCTGGCAGAGGGAGACACCCCTTGAATGAGCTGAGCTGGTGCGAGGGTTCCCAGCAAAGACCCGACCCGGCCGCTTCCCAAAATGGCCACTATCGGCCAGTGAGAGAACAACTGAGGCGGCTGAGAAGGGAGCAGAGCGGCCATCCTGACTCCGCTCCCTCCTGGGGGGCTGCGGACACAGCAGATCGCATCTCCCGCTGGCGCTTCAGATCCCCGGTAGAGCCAGATATTGGGCTGGTGAGCCGTAAGGAGGTGGTCTTTGTGACTAGGGGGGAGCACAGAGAGGGAGAGGCAGAGCATCTGCTTTTCCTGCCTCGCAGCTGACAGGATAGACCGGAGCTCATAGATCGAGGTCCAGTCTCTCCATCAAGGCCATACTGTACTTGCTGACTGAGGTCGGTGCTGTGTCGCGGGATCCTGGGGAGAATTCGCCTGCTAGTGAATTCAGCTCCGGAGAGGAGGAGATCAGAGAAGTCTGGTGGTGAGTGCTCAATTTAAAGGTACAGGCTCTGACTGAGGGGAGATTACTGATAAGAGGACTTTACTGACCAACAGACCTCCTTACCTTATCTCACCATAACCCAGTTCAGCTACACAAGCGCCCTGAAATTAAAACAAAGTATCATTAACAGCAAAAGCTACTGACCATAGACTTTATAAATTAAAATATCCCACAACCCATAATGGGGTCGAGGAGCAAGATGGCGGCCTGATCCTGTTGCTCCGCCCCGGAACTCAGCATCTAAACACTATTCAGCGATATTCGGGTAACTGCCCAGCTATTACCTTCGCTCAAAAGTAAACCTCCCAAGGTTAAGAAAAACCTCTTCCAGGCCGGTGCATTGCATTTCTTTGGACGGTAGTCTGGGCAATCACAAGCAAGCCAAGAGGGCCCTGGGGCACAGGGTGAGTGGGAGTCGGAAGCAGAGGAGGGCCCCGGTCCCATGAATACCACCAAGCAGGATATAGATGATTTCTATACAAAGCTAAAATCTGCGTTCCAACTAGAAATTCAAAAAGCTATAAAAGAGCTCTGTGGCGATCTGGCCCACGTGGAGGAGCGAACATTGCATTTTGAGGCCAGGGTCACAGAGACGAGGGGGGGTATGGGGGGTGGGGAGGATCAGGACTCTTTGGTGCAGGACATGGCCACTATGAAAGACAAAGTGGCAGAACTCAGTGAGATGCAGGAAGACCAAGACAACCGCTCTCAGAGGAATAATATTCGGGGGTTAGGTATACCTGAAGAGGTAGATGACCTCAATGAATTCCTATCACAGCTGTTTACCATGCTTTGCCCTGATCTGAGTCTGAAATGCTAATATATAGAGCACACAGAGCCCTATGACCTAGGGCCCCCAACCAAGACAAACTAAGGGACTTCATCCTGCGCCTCCAATATTACCAAACAAAAGAATTGATCATGATGGCTGCCAGAAACCGCGAGTCTATTAAATTTGATTCCCTAAAACTACAACTGTTCCGTGATCTGTCTGCAATCACGCTACAGAGACCCAGAAATGTAAAGAAAATCACAGAAATTCTATGAAACGCTGGAATCATACCGTGGGGTTTCCCCTTTCCTCTCATGGTACTCAAAGATGGCACCCAAGTTACAATCAAGGACCCAAGCGAGACCTCCAGCTTTCTAGCAACTCTAGGGCTTCAGACGAGGCCCTCGGAAGCGCAAGGAGATGGGACAACCCCGAAAAGAAAAGAGAAGTGGGTCAAGGTGGACGCTCAGAGAAGTATACAACACCCTCCGGAGGTGCCGACTTGAAATCTGCAGCGGGTCGTGAGTCCCGGCAAGGTTCTCCTCAAAATAACCCATAAATTAAGTGGTTCTTTACATGGACTGTTTGCGTTATGTGGGCCGTATGTGGCTGTTAAATGGGCTGACAGTTGGCCATATGTGTCCTCGTGTATGATCGAACACCACGTTAGGTTTCCTGAGCTTCTAGGAGCCAAGAACACGTTTGTACTAGGGTAATGCTTCTAACCACAGCCACTGATGACAAGTTTTGAATGTTTTCATGCATATATTACAATATTGAAGAGTTATGGGACCGACCTCACTACTATAAGGGTAGGTTGCCAAATGTTTAAGATGCGGGTTCCTGGGGCTGCAGATGGCAACCACGGGTGTTACATTGCGGGTGTTTAACCCAAGTTATTGTTTGACTCAAGCCATTAACATGGTCGGGCGTGAGTGAGACCAGGTTATTTACACCTTTTTACCGGGATCATTCATTGAGTAGTGAAATAAATTGTAATTTATTCGGCATAAATTCGCGTACACACAATGAAACATAAAATACAGACGAAAAGACACACTTACTTTGGGGCTGGGGTAGAAATCTAGACTTTCCTAGGTGCAGGGAACTCTTTGGGAGAATTTTACCCTGACTGGGACTTAGCCCGAAATCTCCTGGAACCCAAATCGACATAAAATTCCATACGCCACCGCTACGTTCTCTTCTGAGAACTTGGTCCCTCCTGACCGCGAGTCAGCCCAAATCTCCTGGAACTCAAATTGGCATAAAATCCCAGTCCGCTACATTGGATTTTGAGAACTTGGGCGCAAAATGCTTCGTATAGTATTCTCTCCTTGATTCACAAAATAGAAGCAGACTGGACAGCAAATCAGCGCATGGAAACTTTCCCAAGCAGCCAATCAGAGCCGAGTCAGCCAGAAAAGCTGGGTCAATGGGAAATTCGAAACACCTAAGAGCATGCGCAAGCCTGCCGCATACCCCCCCAGCCATCCCAATGCCACCCGCTGGGCAGGCTCCACTAGGTTTGGCAGAACAAGTGGCATCCCGGAGGACTGCCATTGATCTCCGGACCTAGTACTCCTCATTTCCCCTCTGACCAAATGCTGTTCATACCTCTGGGCATCCTCTGGCTGCTTTGAACTCTGATGTCCAGCAGACATACCGGCGCCAATTTACAGGGATTAATTCATATGATAACAGGCACACCATCCCTTTAAGTCAAACAAATCATAAAATAAAATACCTATTCCCGTTAGGGAAAATAACTCAACTTGGCTTCAGCCCTTTCTAACCACAGCTGGCCAACTATACTGGTTCCCAGTTTTAAACATGCCCTGGCATATGCAACAATTTATACAGTCTCTGCACACAATAATAAAGGGTTTTCCTTATCTGTTAGTCCATTGGAGCAGACATCGCCACTTCAGCACGGTCTCTCTTCCTTTCCTTCCTAGGGGAACTCGGCCCTACATGAGCTCAGAGAAACTCTCCTCTGTAGGTCCACTGTCAAGGGCTGTGCCCGCCTTCCTTCTTTAGCTGGGGAGCACTTCTCTGTCCCCCTCTCTGGGACTGCAATCTCTCACTTTGTATCTCTCAGCATGTGTCTCTCACTCATGGCAGCTCTCTGTAGTCACTTCCTGACTATTAAAAACTCCATGAGCAATCAGGAGTTCAACCTTCCTAATTAGGCATCAGCTGAACTAGCTACTTCTAAGGAGCATTAACTCTCTAACTCTCTGAGAGCTGAAAAGGTCCCTTACTGCACTGTTCCAGCACCTAGAGGACAGTGATGGTATCACAAATGTGATCATACAATGTTATTGGGTCAAAGAGCTAATTCTCTGGGACCCTTATACATGGAGCAGGGGTAACCAAAAAGTGCTTCACCTTTATTGTAGAGCCTGCTGACCTGCTCCCGTCACAATGAGTCCTTACTATTGGAGCCACTTAGTGGCCTCAAACTTTTTCCCTTTATATTTGTTATTTTTATACACATATTGTTGTTGTTTCCCTCCTTGTGTGTCTCCCTCCACCTTCTGTAACAGAAAGGTCCCATGGTCCATGCATGGTATTCTCAGATATTTGTACTTCTCATGCCCATACTCATTAATTACTGGTTGTCACTAAGGGATAAATCACGTACACTCAACCACCACCATAAAGGTAGCCCTTAAAATCATATCCCATAATGCTAAAGGGCTTAACAACCAAACTAAATGCCGTACGGAATATTCTAACTATAAATGGGCACTCACAGATATCATCTTTTATCAGGAGACTCATTTTTTAAAGCGTCACCAACCCACCTTTTTACATAAACAATTTCCCCAGATGTTCTTCTCATCTGCAATAAAGAAGAGAGATGTGGCAATAGTTTTCAGTAACAATACCCCAATTAAATTAGAGTTCAAGAAAATCAATAAAGAGGGGCAGTTTATTCTCCTGACAGGCTGGATTGGTGGGTCTGAGGTCACTCTAGTAAATATCTACAGTATGCCCCAAATGCGGCAAGGTTCCCCTATTTTGAAAAGATTCTGGACCTAATTGAAAACGTCCACACACCCACCTTCCAAAACCAGTCTCCCTCATTTTTTTACAGTCTTGTCATCTCACTATTCTAACGCCAGAATAATTTTGAAACTTAACCGTAAAATCCCCTGAGAGGAAATAATGTGAGGAATTAAAGGCCATAAAAACCTTAAATCCCCAGGTCTGATGGTTTTTCCGTTATGTATTACAAAAAAAATTAAAAAATTATCGCCCTCCAGCTAACGATTCTATTCAATAAATTAATGGAAGGCAAGTCTATTCCTGACACAATGGCCTCAGCCAATATTTTGGTGATCCTTAATAAAGGGAAGGACCCTACAAACTATTCGAGCTATAGCCCTATCTGCCTCATTAATACTAACCTGAAATTATTTGCCAAGATACTGGCCAATTGGCTGAATGAATTCATGGTACTGGTGCACCATGATCTGGTGGTTTTATCCATACTAGACAAGCCACAGATAATGTGCGCCGTATTGTAGACCTGACCCATGCAGCAAACGCAGGGGGCAAGCCACTCCTATGCTTTTCTCTAGATGCAGAAAAGGCCTTTGACTGTAATGGGCGTGCTCGCCACAAACCAGGACCAAACTGCAGGGCTAGGGTGGGGATGAAACCACCGACCTGAGACTGCGAACCTGGGTCCACATGCGGATTCCATCATCGTGGGTGGTCGGGTTGGAGAAGGCAGGGTAAACGTTATCCAGGATGGGGTCAAGGCAGGCGGCACAGGAGCGATGGCCGAGGTCACAGGCTGGGGTCGGCATCAGGAAGACTTCAGCGTAGAGCTTCAGCATAGGCGCTTCCGTGCAAAGGAAGGTCTCCAGAACAGAGCAGCTAGCACGCAGGGGATCCATGCAGATGCTCCAGCACGGGAGGACCTGTGGAACAGGAGATGAGGACACTGGATGCTTCAGCGTAGGTGCTTCAGCGCAAGAAGGCCAGACGGGCCAAGCTGGGGTGCTTGTGACAAGCAAAGTACAGGGCAGGAAGTGTTGAAGGCCTCAGGAAGCAGAGTATGCAGACAGGCCACAGAAACACTGAAGCTTTGGTGCTGGGGATCAGCGCTTCATCACAGGAGCAGGAAGGCCCAAGGTAGGTCAGGCCGAGATTTTTGTAGCAAGCACAGGTTACCAGGAAACAGTGATTCCAGAATTATGCTCAGCCACTTCCTGATGGAAGGGCTGAACTTAAATAGCATGGGCAGCCAATAGGGACAGAGCTGCATAGCAGGCTGAATGAAGCAGACTGCAGAGTAAGTCCAGAAACAGGTGATTCCAATTGCCTAGTAAAGGGAGGGCTTTGCCTGGAAGCTCTATAGCAGTGTAAGGGTGAGTTCCAGCTAAAGCCAGGACTGGAACCCTTGCAGTATCCCCTCCCCTTCAGGAGAGACCTCCGGGCGAACAGGAGCAGGATCACTCTGTGATTTAGGTGACATGGAATTGTTTCTGAACTTTCTGGGATAGGTAGAAGACCTGCGGCAAAGGCGTTTATTAGCGAGACTGACCTTGAAATGGAAAAGCAGTGGTACTGTAATCAATATGGGGTCAGCACCCCTGGTAGGTGAGCTATGGAAAGTACAGGTTCAGATGTTGGGGAATCCGCAGAGGAAGGAGTAGACACTGAATAGCAACCGGAGAGAGGAATGCTCGTGCCCACAGTGGGCGCACAAGAAGCGGGGACGGGCACCTCAGGCAAGGCAAGAAAGGAGTGCTTCAGTCTTAGAAGATAGCACCAGGAAATCCAGAGAGGGCACATCAGGCACTACACAGGTACCAATGGGTAGTGAATTAGATTTTGGAATGGAAGTTCCAGGCTCAATGGCTACAGGAGATACTGTAGAGGGAATAGCGAGAGGAAAACTATTCTTTACTGTGGGAATTTTAGAGTCCTCCCCGGTTATAACAGGGCCTGCAGAACAGTGAAGGATGTCTGAGAGTCAGCAGTGGTCACACTGGGTGCGGCACAGGAATTATGGGAGATACGCTGGGCTCTAAAATTGGGTTCTGGGTAACCATAATAGGACTAGCAATTACTGTGGAGAAGTTTAAGGAAAAAGACTTGTAATGAAGGATAGGTGTTTCACACATAGCAGGGAACTCTGATAAATAGAAACTGACTTAGAAACTGGATCCTTAGATGCAGTAACAGGAAACTCAGACCTTGCAAAGGAATTAGAGACAGTTAAGCTTATCTCTGAAGTGGTAGATTGAGAATTAGCAAAAGGGAAACCAATTACTGTGGGGGTCTCTAAGGAAAAAGGCTTAGAGTCAAGGACAGGAATATCAAATATCTGAGGAAACCCAGCAGTAGGAACTTTACACAGGGTAGGAAGGTGAAAGAATGAAAAGTATGCTTTTAAATCTAGGGGTTTAGAACTAGCCGTGGTGAAAGCCGGTACTGCAAGTGAGTCAGAAAAAGGGGAACTTGAATCTGACACAGGATGCAAGGAAAGTTCATCTTTAGGCTCTGGGGAAGTAACATTGACTTGGGGATTACAAGAAGACAAAAAGGGTGCCTCAAGGGGTTTACTAGCAAGACATGGTGCTCCGAGAGGCTGCAACAGAGCAGAGAGGCTGGCCTGAAGGTGATCCATCTTTTTTGTGTTCCGGTCCAGGGATAGGGCCAGTTTATGGAACACACTTTCATGCCAGACCAGCTCTCGACCTACCTCGACCTACCTCAGCGGTATCCTTGTTTGTGGGGCTGAGCATACTGTAACGGGCATGCTCGCCACAAACCAGGACCGACCGCAGGGCTGAGGTGGGGCTATGAAAGCACCGACCAGAGACCGCGAAGCCGGGTCCGGATTGCGGATTCTGTCATCGTGGATAGCTAGGTCAGGGTTGGGAAAGGCAGGGTAAATGTTATCCAGGCTGGGGTCAAGGAAGGCAGCACAGGAGCGATGGTCGAGGTCACAGGCTGGGGTCAAGACAGGCGGCACAGGAGGATGGTCAATGTCACAGGCTGGGGTCCGCATCAGGAAGACTTCAGCGTAGAGCTTCAACGTAGGCGCTTCAGCACCAGAAGGCCAGACGGTCCAAGCTGGGGTGCTTGTGACAAGGGTAAAGAGATTAGTCCAGGCACACGGTCTTATCCAAAAATAGAAACTTTAATCCAGCATAAATCCAATGTTTCGACTGCACACAAGCAGTCTTTGTCAAGGAGAGAGACTATTCTCTTTACCATTGATACCACTTGGGGACCAGGCAGGACGACCCCCCTTGGCCCGTGGGCACCAGCAAGTGACATTCATTGTGTTTTATTGATTCTGTGCCAGATCACCCCTCTCTAGTGCTTGTGACAAGCACAGATACAGGGCAGGAAGGGTTGAAGGCCTCCAGAAGCAGAGTAGACAGACAGGCCACAGAAACACTGAAGCTTTGGTGCTGGGGATCCAGCGCTACAGCACAGGAGCAGGAAGGCCCAAAGCAGGCCAGGCAGAGATTTTTGTAGCAAGCATAGGTTACAGGAAACAGTGATTCCAGAATTATGCTCAGCCACTTCCTGATGGAAGGGCAGAACCTAAATAGCATGGGCAGCCAATAGGGACAGAGCTGCATAGCAGGCTGCATGAAGTAGACTGCAGTGTAAGTCCAGAACCAGGTGATTCCAGTTACCCAGTACAGGGAGGGCTCTGCCTGGAAGCTCTATAGCCTTGTAAGGGTGAGTTCCAGCCAAAGCCAGGACCTTTGCTGGTCGCACTTTCAATCGAGCCCCTGGCGGCCTACATCAGACTTAACCCCAATATATCAGGAATGACCATTGGGAAAATTAATTATAAAATATAATTATTTGCGGACGACGTATTTCTGAGTGTCTCACGCTCTCTGATCTCTCTCCCAAATCTTTACCAATCTCTCGATGATTTCGGAAATAGGTCAGGCTTTAAGATTAACAACACCAAATCTCTGGCATTAGTGGTCAACTTGCTCAATGACATAGTCAAACTTCTAAAATATAATTTTGATTTTTCATGGCAAACTCATTGTAAGATATATGTGCAGAGGTACATTTAATGGAGACCGATTAGGGTGAAATTAAATTCTGGCTTTATTGAGCCTGTTCCTTTAACAAGGCAAAACATACAAAAAGAAACAAAATAAAGGCCTACTCCACTTTGAAGAATAACTAAACATTAACTCCATCATATGAAACTCTTCAAAAATGTAACTACCCCAAATTGATTAAAAGCCTAAAGAAAGATTTGGAAGCCTGGGTCAAATACAATATCTCATGGATTGGCAAAATAATGTCTATTAAAATTAATCTCCTCCCACGTATAATGTATTATTTTTGCACTCTCCCCATTAAGATTCCGGTTAGAGATCTGGAGGACCTCCAATCCAACATCACAAAGTTTGTACGGAATAAAAAGCGCCCAAGGGTCAAGAGAGAGGTACTTTATAGACCCATGGTAAACAGTGGGCTAGCCTCCCCAACCTTTTGAGATACTACCAGGCCTCCCAGCTGAGCCAGATTCTGCTCTGGAACTCTGAGCCATAGTCAAGAGGCTGGGTAGATACAGAAAATGCTGAATCCAATCCAGCAGATATTAAAACTCTCTTGTGGCTGACCAAATCTAGCAGCCCGCCTAACTCCCTTTCTGACCCAGTGATTAGAGACTCATTGACACGCTTGGATTGAAGATGAGCTAGGTGAGGACTGGGTTGACATCTGGGAGGTTGCAGCAAAAAGTTTGATTTGCACCGTGGTCAAGAAGAATTCCTACAAATTATTATTTCGCTGGTATATGACCCTTGTTAGGCTCATGAGATATTAATCTCCCATTCGCCGGACTGTTTTTGAGGATGCGGACAAAACGGCTCAATGTCACACATTTGGTGGAGATGCCTAAAAATCGCCCCCCTTTGGAGACAGGTCTTCCTACTTATTAACAGACTACTGAGAGTTGAGCTAAGGCCATACACCTGGACTGCTCTACTAGGCAGACCAGTTCAGGATATGCGGAGAGCCTCAGCCAAGCTGATCACTCACATCGTGTCAGCCACAAGATGCTATATTGCAGTGTCCTAGAAAAACAGGTAGCCCCTCTCTAGCCATTGTTAAAACGAAGGATATGGCATATTGCCACTATGGAAAAACTCACAGCTTTCTTGAGAGAGATTTGCCATACGTTCTCCAAGACCTGGGATCCATAGTTTGCTGGGGAAAGGGGACAGAGAGATAACAGAGAACTGGCTCTTATTTAGATAGGAGGGATAGAGTAATAAATGCCCCTTATAGATAATAGGTATGACATGTAGCATACAGAGTAAAAAGTTGGACCTATAAAGAAGGTGTTCTCACCCCCCACCCTTTCCTCCCCATACCCCTTTGTTATGTCTGGTTTATTATTATTTAATTGTTTTATTATTGCCTGTTGTCAAAATTGTTCCCATCAATATTGCGCAATGTTAAATATGGATCCGTGGGTTCAGACGATGTGAGATGGGATTCTCGTTGTCTAATGTCCCTATTTTTATTTTCTGTATCCCATTTGAAAAAGCTAATAAAAAAAAAATAAGTTTAACATTTTTTATTTTTTTTGTTATTAAAATATTCTAGAAAATGAAGTGATAAATCATCAACTTCCCATTCTGTAATAACATCATCAATATATCTTTTCCACACGATGACTATCAAAAAAGGCATTATTATTCCAAATGTAGCAATTCTGCCAGTTACCCATATAAAGATTGGGGTTGCTGGGAGAAATACGTGTCCCCATAGCGGTACCACACGTCTGGAGGTAGAATTGCTGTAGGAATAGGAAATACATGTGAGACAGAACAAATCTAATGCTATCAATTATACAATTGATTAGGGGTATTTGAGCATTAATCTGTAGACAGAAATTCCTTTAATGCATCAATACCTCTCTGACAGTTGTTCTGCAGGTAATAAACCTGCTGCAGTCTGTGTGCAAGTCTCTGTATCTCCCCTGTGGACGAATAACTTAAATTAGTCCCATATAAGTTCTAACCCCATCTCATCATGGTGATATATAATAAATACATCATGGGGCATAGTTAGGACTGTGGCATTTTGATTTCGTGGTGGAGTACTAATTATGCACCCGACCCGTGAGAACGAACTACGGACGCAGAAAGCATTGAGATCCATAGAGGTGACCTTGCACTGCACCAATACAATCTGGTTATATTCTCTGTCAGTGTATAGTATAGTCAGGTTATACTCCATGTCAGGGTATATACAGACACAGCATATATAACCGGATGGTAGTATACACTTACAGAGAGTACAAGTTGGAAAAAGGGGGTGACATGGGGTTGGGAAGAGGGGCGACACATGGGGGGAGAGTGACAGGAGAGGTTGAAGGGAACAATGGGTGACATTGTAGGGACAGTAGGGTGGAATAGTGGCTTACAGGGTGGGACATGAGGGGGGAAATGAGTGACAGAGGGTGACAGGAGGGGGCAGAAGGTGATAATCTTACCTTCTTCATGCTCTCTTTCCTGTCCACAGCAGCCACCACATCCTTCCTTCAGGCTCCATGTGGAGCTGCTTCTCAGTCCTCCCTGCCAGCCTTCAGTGGAGTGCACCTGCCCGCACTCTGCTCCTTCCCCACTCTGACCGGCCACCGGCTCAAACCTCACCCCCTTACACGAGGTGGCCAGTGGTCAGAGTTCCCAATTCCCCAGTGTTTTAAATTTGATCCCGGTCAGGGCTCAGATTTCCTGGGAATCGGGAGAATTTCCCAGTAAATGGAAACGATGGATAGCTACAGTATGTTCCACTGGA
Organism: Ascaphus truei; assembly: GCF_040206685.1. NCBI lineage: Eukaryota > Metazoa > Chordata > Amphibia > Anura > Ascaphidae > Ascaphus > Ascaphus truei. Next base: position 192,677,352 of record NC_134485.1, on the reverse strand, counting down.
ATTATTAAAAGTAGTACTGAGGAGGTGCCTACAGTTTGCAGTGATTTTCCTGCCGGTTTGTTGCGCTGCTATGCAGAATGAGGATTCTGAAAATCCTATATGATAACCAACTCATTCAATGACTAGACCTTACTGTATATACAAGTTACATTTACTAAGTGATGGTCCTTAAACCATATCAAACCTTAGACATTAAATGACATGAACATACAACAATACAATTACCGCTCAATACCTGAGACAAACAAATGATAATACCAGGTGCGTAGGGAGAAAAGGGAACAAAAAGGGAGAAGGAGTAGGTGGTATGATACCTTGTCCTTGCTGTTCCAATAAAAGGTATCATACCACTTACTCATCCTCCCTCCTTTGTCACTACTGTCACTATAGGACAAAATACATATAAGACAAATCCAGAACATTTCCTGTTTTGTCTTTTTTCTTGGCTTAGTGGACCAGATTCTGAGAAAGACCCTTACGAGGTAAAACTGGCAAGAGAAATTTTTCAGAAATATGGATCCAAACAATCTTCTTGTGATTTTGTTTTTGACCTTCACAACACGACTTCCAACATGGGAGCCACATTAATGCTCTCCACAGTGGACAATCCCCTTGAGATGCATATGGCAAATTACTTACAGGTGAGTAAAACACAAGCATAATGATAATAGATACTGTATGTTGCTTGTTTTCGGTAATTTGTTCTTATTGGGAGTTAATTAACTTATTGGGAGATTACCCCTTTTGATGCCAATACTTTTCCGTTAAAAGTTAATATTTTTTTTTGGTCTTGATCAGCCAAAACATCCGATTTGGTGATTGCCATGTTTGCAAAATATGTATCTGAAAAATAAAAAAACTGAAGCATTAAGGTCATAAAAATAAGTACCTAGAAAAAATATATAAAGAAACATATTTATTGAAAATCAAACCCTTGACACTTCACTTGCATAGTTATGGGGTTCGACGAGTGTGCACAATGAAGGGGTTACACAACTAGAATCTTGTTCACGTGGGGATTTTGCAGGTGTTGCAAGAAGTGGGCATGACAATGTACATTTCATGCAAGTTTGTGGTGGAAGAAGCTGCTATGTTGCTATTAGTAGTACTGATAATCCCCCCCCCCCCTCACACCGCCCCACTGATGCTGGACAGGCCAGCAAAACTCTGCAATGCATTGCTTGCCCATTCAATAATGTAATGTTCGGCATGCTTTGCAAAGCAGTGTATTGTGGGCTTCTCTGGCAATGAAGGGGTTGTTGTGGGCTTCAGTGAATAACTGCTATGAACACCCTCAAGTGACTGCCTTTTCGTTGCGATATTCACAGACCGCCTTACAGCTTTGCTAACATCATCACCCACTCAGCAAAGGTAGAGTGCAAAGAGCTCTTCACAACAGTTGTTTACAGAAATCAAACATTTCCGTTTCTGTTAGTACTGATGTAAAGGTGCAGGCCTATTGTTATTTTTTTTATGGCTTTATTTCCGACACTGCACAATAGGATGCCGGATTTCATCACTAGTTTTATTCACTGTTTTTTTTTTTTTCCCAATCTTTTTTTCCTTTATTGGAGACATATATAAGGAATACAAACAGTGGTTACAATCAGGTCAAAACACAGAGCGTCGAAGTTATTGTCACATGACTGTTGAGTATATCGGATGTCTCAATAAATCCTTTTCCTGATTATATAGTAGAAAGAGGGGGGGACAGAGGGTGGGAATATAAGTGGGGACGACAAGAAGAGGGGGGGTAGGGGGTCTCTCTGATCGTTCCCAAGCTATGGTTGTTTAGTTATTGGCTAGAACCTGTGGCAGGGGTAGGGCTCCTGAGTTGGGCCAGTTGTCCCAAGTGTTGTAAAATTGGGGCAATTTTTGTTTCAGCATGGCCGTGAGTCTTTCCATATTCATAACCATGTTTATCCTATTCACTACTGTCCTCCTTGAGGGTGCCTTTACTTGCTTCCAGGCCGCCGCGACTGAGCATCTCGCCGCCGTTAGTATGGAGGAGGTCAGCCTGGTCATGGGGGCTGGGAGGTCCTCTATTGGTTTGCCCAGCACGTATGTCAGGGGTCCAGGGGGATCTCCAAACCTAGGATATCATCTAGGAGTCTTTGGATTCTAGCCCAGAACTTCTGGATCTGCGGACATGACCACCAAATATGGGCCATGTCACCCTTTTGACCACATCCTCTCCAACACAAGTCATCCGTGCCGGGGAAAATCTGGCTCAGTCTACTCGGGGTCAGGTACCACTGAAATAGTATTTTATAGATGTTTTCTTTTGTGACGGTACATATTGAAGTTTTGGAAGCTGCTTCCCAGACGTCCTCACAGTTCTCAAGGTCTATTGGTGTGTTGAGGTCTGCACACCATTTTTGCATGTACAGTAGGTATGGGTGGGTGGGGGGAGGGAGGTCTCGGTTATTCTGTAGATACCCGAAATTAGTCCTTTCTGGTATTCTCTTATTCGACAGAGGGACTCAAATCTGGTCTGCGGGGGGAATTTCGAGGTCGGGGATAGAGCTCCAAGGAAATGCCTTACCTGTAGGAATTTGAATATGGGGAGATTGGGGGCTGTAAATTTAGTTTTGAGCTCTTGGAAGGACAGAGCTATGTCATTCTCCAGCAGATCCGCAACCATGCTAATGTCTAGGTCCTGAAATTGACCGAACTGGGTTCGGGAGCACCCAGGAGGGAATTCTGGGTTCCCGAGTATGGGGGTGAGTTGGGAGGGGGATGAAGTTAGGCCATATTTCCCTCTGTTCTTGAACCAAGTGGACCACATGCATTTCATTGCTCCAAGCTCGAGCTTCTGAGGTCTTTTTTCCTTGTTCTCTTGGGACCATAGTAATACTGGGAGGGGGATGGGGGATGCATCGTGTGACTCTATTTCTAGCCAGCAGTTAGAGCTCGGGGGGTTGTTCCAAACCACTGCTTGCCTGAGCTGGGCTGCTTGGTAGTATCTAACCACGTCAGGGACCCCCAGTCCTCCCCTTGTCTTTGCGGACAGGAGTACCGACCTCGGGACTCTAGGTTTACGTTGTTTCCATATAAAACGTAGGATATGTGATTGTATATTTCTTAATTCGGCTAGAGGAACTGGGACTGGGAGTGTTTGGAAATAATACAATAGGCGGGGGAGGATATTCATTTTAGCGGAGACAATTATGCCAAACCAGGAGATCTGTTATGTATTCCAAACGTCTAGGTCTCTTTTGATTTGGTCAAATAGGGGAGGGGGTAGTTTGCTCTGTACAGTAAACTGTATGAACTAGTGATTTTTATTCCCAAGTATTTTATGTGGGAGGAGTTCCATTTGTACTTGTAATTTGATTGCAGGAGTTTCCAAATGGGATCTGGGAGGGATATGTTCAGCGCTTCGGATTTATCCGTGTTTATCTTATAGTCTGAGACCTGGCTGAATTGGTCTAATAGTTTCTGTAGATTAGGGAGGGAGATGTGTGGGTCAGCGAGGGTCAGAATAACGTCGCCCGCGAAAAGGGATATTTTATAGTTTTTATCGGCGATTGTTAGCCTTTGATGTTTGGGTCAGCTCTAATTTGAGATGCTAGCGGTTCAATAGAGATTGCGAAAAGCAGTGGGGAGAGGTGGCAGCCCTGCCTGATTCCATTTCTTATTTTGATTGGGTTTGATTGTCCTCCTGGGAGTTTTAGATATGCGGTGGAGTTCTGATATAGGGCTCGGACACCCTCGAGAAAGGGGCCTGAGAAGCCGAATTTAATCATGGTTTGGTCGAGAAAGGTCCATTTGATCCGATCGAAAGCCTTCTCGGCATCTAGGCTTAGAATCATGGCCTGGAGTTTATTGAGATGCACGTGGTCAATAATATCAATGATTTTACGGGTGTTGTCAGAGGCCTGTCTGCCTGACACGAAACCCACTTGGTCTATATGGATTAGTCTGGGGAGAATAGGGTTTAGCCTATTTGCAAGGATCTTGCTGAAGAGTTTAAGGTATGTGTTAAGCAGGGAGATCGGTCTGTAATTACCGCATTGTAGCGGGTCCCTTCCTTCCTTATGAATAATGGCTAAGTTGGCAGCTGAAATTGTGCCCGGAATCGGTTCTCCTTCTAGGAAGGAGTTGAACATATCAATTAGGTAAGGGAAAAGGGACGATATGAATTTTTTTATAGTAGGCCTTCGAAAAGCCGTCTGGGCCTGGGGTTTTGGCTATTTTGAGAGAGCTTATGGCTTGGGTCAGTTCCTCCTGCGAGATTTTGTGGTTCAGGGCTGTAAGCTCCTCATCAGTGAGAGAGGGTAGATTGCATCGCGCCAGAAATTGCGAGGCAATATCTGCGGTGTCTGTTTCTAGGTTAGGGGGGTGGAGATTATAAAGGTCTGTGTAGAAGTTTGCAAATTCCTGAGCAATTTCTTTCTCCACATAGGTAGTGTGGCCGCTTTTTGTGCGGATCCTCGTGATTTGGGCCTTTGTCTTAATACCTCTTAATTTTGACGCTAGGAGTTTGTCTGTCTTATTGCCCCTATCGTAGAACCTTTGGTTGGTCCATTTGAGCGCTCTCTCTACCTCTTCTAATTGGGATAATTTTAGCTCATATCTTGTTTTGTCAAGTGTTCTGAATAGTCTTTTGGAGGGGGCCTTTTTGTGTTGTTGTTCGAGGGCTAGTATCTTATCCATTAGTGCTTTCTGTACTTTTAGCTTGGTTTTTTTCTTGTGGTATGCTAGAGAGATTAGGTCTCCTCTGATTGTAGCTTTGTGGGCTTCCCAGAGCGTTGACACTGCTGAGACTGACCCTTTATTTATTTCAAAGAATGAGGCTAATTTTCGCTGAATTGAATCCACGACTTGCGGGTCATTGAGGAGGGAGTCATTACGTTTCCATTTATACGTGGAGCTTTTAACAAAAGGCAGAGAGAGGGTCAATTCGATTGGGGCATGGTCAGACCACGTAATTGGGCCTATGTTGGAGTGGGAGGCCGCCTGGAGAACGTTTGTGGTGCCTAGCAAATAGTCGATCCGCGAGTAAGACTGATGTGTGGCTGAAAAGAACGTGTAGTCCCTCTGGCCTACGTGCTGGGCTCTCCAAATGTCTGTGAGGGAAAAGTTATGTAAGATCTTTCTGAACTTTTTTGCCTTTTGCTGGGTCTGGGCTGCGTGGGTGGTGGTGGGCATATTAGATTTGTCTTGGTCAGGTGAGAGAACCATATTAAGGTCCCCGACCAGTAGCAGGGAGGTGAGTATTGATTAGTCTAAGGAGTCCAGAAGGTCCTGTATGAAGTGAACCTGGTTTTCGTCACCGGAAGTCCTCTATTCACTGCTTTTTATTCCTCGAAAATGAGCTCCAAACCTAAATGAAAGTGGCTATGTAACGTCTCTCACTTAGGGGCCTTAATAAAAAAAATAAAAATCGCTGTGCCGGTTACGCTGCCAGTTTTGTCAGTGTAGTTATCACGGTATTCAGAAAGCCTCGAATACCTGCGATAGCAAAATGACAAAACTGGCGACTAGCCGGCGACGTGATGTTCGCCTCTCTCCAAAGGGCTGACCCTGCGACCTGCAGCGATCTGGCCTGCGCATATCTCGCCAGCAATCGCAAGATTTTAATAAATTGTTTAATACTAATATACGTGAGCAGGGGGTCTCCGGAGCAGAACCGCGTTGATTTCAGGTAAGGTGACCCCCTGATTCCCGAGATACAGGCCCCGTTATGGGGTGCCGGTATCTCCTATACATTTAAATATCTTGCGTCGCGTGACTGTGGGATTTAAATGCATAGGAGATACCGGCACCCCATAACAGGGCCTTTATCTCGGGAAGCAGGGGGTCCCCGGACCTCAAATCTGCTTCGGAGACCCCTTGCTCACGAAAATTAGTATTAACATTTTTATTAAAACAGCTTCATTACCTTAGCGGCTAGCCTGTTAATTAGGGGCAGAGGCGCTGGATGAAGGGTGTAGAAGCCCCGGTGGGGGGAGGGGGGGTGGTTAGGCCTGCCAGGAATGTTGCGGGAGGAGTTAACCCCTTCACTACCATAGCGGTGGGAACAGTTATGGTAATGAAGGGGTTAACTAGCCCCGCTACTACCAGGTAGGCCTAAACATCCATTCTTGGGGCTGCTACCCCCTTCACCCAATCCCTCTACCCACAATAAACAAAAATACATACAACAACCCTACTATCCACCTCCTCTACCCCAGCAACCACCCCCCCCCCCCCAACGTACAGTAATGGGAAAAATTACTATTACCCACATATGGATAGTAGTGCATTTGCCCATTCTAAAATCAAACATTAGCCAGCCAGCATAAATAAAGTAAACAAAACTTTCTACTTACCCCTGCCATCATGAAGGGCATCCTCGTCAGCATACTCCAGGTCAATGTCCTCCTTTGCCAGCAAAAGTACATAAAAAATACAATCTAATGGCCCCTAACACCTTAATCACCTTAGCGATTAATAACCGCTATAGTAATTAAGGGGTTAACCCACCCTCCCCCGCTGCCCACCCAGGAGGCCTAACCACCCACCCAAGGGCCACTATACATACCCTCTACACATTGATTGGCACAGTGGTACATCATACCCATATAATATGGGCATGATAAGCCACTATAGCAGTCAATGGCCAACCTATTTAAACAATCAAGCACAACAATACACAACAATTAAAGAAATAAACAAGCACCTAAACACCACAACAATAACAGAACTAAAAAGCCTCAACTACACATCAATAAAATTATTCTAACACCAAAACTGCTAAAGAATACAAATTATATTATACCAAAACAATAGAATAAAATTAAAGAAACACCTAACCAATAAATCAAGACATAAAACCGCTAGCCAATCCACAAATGTACTAAAAACAAGCCATACAAATTCCAAACAATTTAATCAAAACAATAAACAGAAACAATACCCTGAAGGGGCACAGATTCATACATTAGCAGTCAATGGGCAATGAAAAACATAAAAATAAATAAAATTAAAAAACCTGAAAAAAGACATTTACATACATTCAATATTTATCTTACCTTTTCATCCTCCGAATCCTGGCGAAACCCGGAAGCTCTCAACCCACGACGTCATCACCCGCAATCCGTCTCCATCCTCCTTGAAGAACAGCAGATGTATAAAAATCTTCTTTCTTCCATCTTTGTCCTTCTATCTTCATCTGTCATTATTTCATTATTTTCTTTAATCTTCTATCTTCTTTCTTTCAATCCAAAACCACATAGTAAATCCAAAATGGATGTTGCCACGTCGAGATCTTCCTTATATACAGTCTGGCCTGTGGTGTCACATTTTAGGGTCAGATGGTACAGCTCTAATCCGATTGGATGCTGTACACTGGCGACACATTTAATTGCACTGCGGCCAGATCCGCAAGCCGGGAGATTTCCCGGCTTGCTAGTGGCCGCCCCTCGGCGTGCCGCGCGTCATAGACGCGCGGTCACGCGTCTTCGGGAGCGTGCGCCCCCTGCACGCACGTCCAGGGGCTCCCCGAGGGAGCCCTGGTGTCCCGCGATCGCGGGACAGCGGCAGGGGGTTCCGGGGGACCCGGCGGACCCGGCAGCGGGAGGGAGAGCGCCCCGATCGGAGGGCGCTCTTCCGCTGCTTCGGCGCGCGCCCGTCACACTCGGGCGCGCGCCAGGCTACTGCTGCGGCACAGAACGGGCAAATGCTCGAATAAACTGTGCCGCAGCAGTATCATGTGCCCGCCTCTCTTTTTTTTTTTTTAAGGATGTGATGTCCTCTCTAAGGGAGGTACGTCACATCCTTAAAACCACATGCTGATATTACATGGTATTACAGCCAATAGAATTGAAGACAATCCCATTGGTTCCTGTACGATGTGATAAATTCCATGAGTTAAAAAGATGTGACATCGCTTTAAGGTTTTTGTCACTTCCTTTTTACTCATGGAACATATCACATGGTACAGGAACCAATGGGATTGTCTTCAACATCCGTTTTGGATTTACCATGGGGTGTTGGATTGAAAGAAAGAAGATAAAAGATTAAAGAAAAGAAGAAAATAATGACAGATGAAGATAGAAGATTTTTGTACCTGATGCTGTTCTTTAAGGAGGATGGAGATGGATTGCGGGTGATGACTGTCACAGGAGACCAGGACTAATACCAGGGATCAATATCGCCAGACAGAACACGAGAGTTTATAAAATTAATTTATTGGAAAAACATATCCACAACTATACAAAAGACACAAACATCACAAATACCCAACTGGGGATACTGGGGAATACACTGCCTAACTAGTCCCAGGGACCTACTTTCAGAGATTTTCCCTGTTCTCTCTTTGCCTAGTGCCTACAGGACTGGTTTTCAGACCTGAGACTAGCACTGGATTGGACACTGCAGTTTCACCCTGTCACAGCAACACCTCTGTAACACTCAGCAGGCTCTGTCTGTTAGGGGTCTCCCTCCCCACCTTTTTATACACTTAAAACATAACATTGCAACACTCAGGGCAAGGAGCTGCCTACATGCTGGCCCTGATTGGTGGGTAGGACTGCAGCATAACATTTGCAACAATTCTATGCAAACCTATTAACCCCTGATTCCGGAGGTGCTGATACCAAGCAAAGACATACATATATATACATAACATACAATACAATACCAATATATTACTGACAGGTAGGGGTAATGGCAGACTTAACCTTTATAAACAGCAGCCATATTTCCCCCTACCGTCACAATGACGTCGCAGGTAAAGCAAGTTACACTGAACAGCAGGAGTTGCCATGTAGAAAACACTCTATTGCAGGCTTTGGGCCTCTCTTAAATTTAAATAAAAAATGCTAAGAAAAAAGAAAAATCTGAGGTTGATAATCTGCAGCAATTCACCCCCCCACCCCCTCCGAAAAAATGTTTATCGGTTGGGTGACCAGGTGTCCTGGTTTAGCCGGGACAGTCCCGTTTTTTTTAACCTCTGTCCCGGTTTTTTAGTCTCTGTCCCGGCTGCCCTGCATGCTGTAAAATGTTCCGCTTTTTTTGTGGCTGTTCCGCTTTTGACCATTTGAGCAGGGGGGGCAGCAGAGAGCAGACAATGAAGGGAGGAGAGCAGGGGGCGGGTCTGAGCTGCGGAGCCCCAGCAGTGAGACCCGGAAGTGTCAGTGAGAACTTCCGGTGTCTGCTGCCAGGGCTCAAGATGGCTTCCCCCACCCATGCAGGTATGGTCCAGAATGGGGGACACAGACACAATGGAGGGGGTGAGGGGGGGGAAGAGACACAGAGGGAAGACAGGCACAGCATGGGTAGAGGCAGAGAGAGAGAGAAAGAGAGAGAGAGAGAGAGACAGAGAGAGGCACGGGCACAGCATGGGGAGAGACACAGAGAGAGGCACAGGCACAGCATGGGGAGAGACACATGAAATATGTATTTCATGAGTTGGCAGAAGGGGAGAACAAAAATATACTAATGATACACATGCAGCACAGAAGTTGGGTGCGGGGAATATACAACAATGGGCAGAGGTGGTTGAATGAAAGAATGATCGCTGACAAGGATTTGGGAGTAATTGAAATGTGCTTGTGGCACAGAGAGGATTAACAAAGCGGATGCCATTTGAGAAGAAGAAACATACTGTGGGGATGTGTAATGGGTGGGATATGAGCGATGTAGATAAATATTCTTTTACTTTGCAGTATCTCCTGTGTTTCCATTCTAGAGCAACTGTGTGGATGACTCTATCCCATGCCACGTCTTCGTCTGCAAACTTCCAGGAAAGGACACTCCTTACCTGCCGAGTATAGGAAAGCATTGCCTGGGTAAGCAATTATTTTCTACTGATGGCTGCTTTTTTAAACCCCTGCGATGGGCGAGGTGGAGATAAAGGTCAACCTTGTTTGCTTTTATATCCTGTGTTATATTGGCATGTAGCTGTAATGGAGATAACTGGTTTTGTTTTTACTTGTAGTGCAGGGCTCATTTATCTGGAGCAGGTCCAAGAAGACAACTTTTTCCAGCAATTAATACTTAAAGAAGTTATCTTATTGACAGGGTACTTTCTTCATTTTATAGGTCTTTTCAAGCAGAGTTTTTGCAATGTTATATTGTTTAATCATTTGAGCAGCAGTATCTTATGAATGAACTTTTTACTGTGGGGGTTGCAGGTTTATTTATTTTGCCCAGTCGTGCAATTTCCCCCCACCCCTCCCCCCTCTTATATAAATATTAACAAGAGTTTCATGCAGTGGGATGGACCAGCCACACCACCCCAGACATGTTTTGTGTTGTATCATCACTTCATTTCAGCTGGACCATCCCTCTAGTTGTCGCAGTTTTAATGTTGATTGTCTGTCATCAATAAAATAACCATTATTAAGGAACCCCCCTTGCAGTGCTGTGGCAGATGGTCCAGTTAACTAGGTAGAGTTCTCAGATGGTGTTGAGTGGTGAGGGAATCATTATGTTAGCAAGAGCTTAGATGTTGTGTTGTGAGGGTAATGTGAACACAAGAAAGGGAGTGGTAAAAATCCCATCCTCTGTAATTAGGAAAGATCTATTTAGAATAGCCATGTAGAAGACAAGCTAGAATATATTAATGCTTATCACATAAAGGCCAAAAGTTACTAAGTGGTCTTCTGCCATAAGACACCTTCTGTTGCTGCTGGAAGGCACATTGACTTCAATTGGCTGTAAGGGGTCTTCAAGTACTGGAAGGTATGTTATGGTAGAAGACTGCTTAGTACATAGTCATGGATTCATCAAATTTCGATTACCTAATAATCTGAATGTATCTCCAAAACATGAGTTATTGTTATGGTGTAACAACCCCCCTAACCCCCCACACACATACAGTACAATAAAGGGGAAAATACCTATTATCCAGACCTGGATAATAGCACATTTGCCCATTAAAAATAAAACATTACCCAGCCAGCATATAGTAAATAAAAGTTGTACGTACCCCTGCCAGGTTGAAGATCGTCCTCATCTTCGTCCTTCTGTTCCTCCTTGTCTTTACTGACCGTAAAATAAAAAAAATAACTACTGGCCTGTAACCCCTTCCTTAGTGGTTATTAACCCAGTATCGGTACTAGGACCCCTGCTTTTTAACTTGCTTATTAATGACATTGAGTTTGGCATAGAGAGCAAAGTCTCCATCTTTGCTGATGATACTAAATTGTGTAAGGTAGAAGAATCAGAGCAGGATGTCATTTCTCTCCAGAAGGACTTTCGATAGACTGGAAACATAGGCAGGTAAATGGCAGATGAGGTTTAATACAGAAACAAGAATAAACAAGCAATTTACAAATTAAATGATTATAAATTAGGGGAATCCTTGATGGAGCAGGATTTAGGAGTGCTTGTAGACAACAGGCTTATCAATAGTGCCCAAAGTCATGCAGTAGCTGCAAAGGCAAACAAGATCTTATCTTGCATTAAACGGGTAATGAATGGAAGGGAAGTAAACATAATTATGCCCTTTTATTAAGCATTAGTAAGACCACACATTGAATATGGAGTACAGTTTTGGACACCACTCCATAGAAAAGACATAATAGAACTAGAGAGTGCAGAGAAGAGCCACCAAATCAATAAAGGGGATGGATAATCTGATTTGTGAGGAGAGACTAGCGAAATTAGATTTTTTACATTAGAAAAAAGAGGCGTCTAAGAGGGGATATGATAACTATATACAAATATATTATAGGATAGTACAACGAATTGTCAAAATAATTAATCATCTGAAGGGCAGTACAAAGGACTTGTGGCCCTCCCTGGGGCAAGTACCCCTTCCCACACTCTCTCTACCCATTGATTGTCACAGTGGTAAACCATGCCCCCATCATGGGCTTGAATTGCCACAATTGCAATATATGAGCAACCTAAAAACAAAAAAACAAATAGAATACATAACATTTGCGTAAAAACAAACATTTGCCAAATTAGATTGTCAATGTGTTTATCTGTACATACTGTAGTAAAACACATTGCTTGTCAATGGGCATCATCCCCAAAAATACACAATTAAATAAAATACAATCAATGTGTTTCTTTTGCCGGGATGAAAATTCACCCTCCTCATCCAACTGTGGCACCAACTCTTGCCCCACGACGCATGATGCACAGAAGTCCACATTCCATAGTTGCTTAAAGAGGAGTCCCCGGTGAGTACTGTAGTTCTTTCTTCTTTCTTTTCTTCTGATCTTCATCCTTTTCTTCTTTCTTCTCTTTTTTTTTCTAATCTAACAAGTCCAGGAGTTGTTGATCCGACTGCTTCTTGGGTTCAAATGAGTTGTGACTGACCTTATATATGGCCGGTGACATAATATTTGACTTGAAAATGGTACATCCACCAATCCAATGGGTGGCTGTGCCATGTGATGGCTTCACAGGATCCGCACAAGGCTACACTTGGTTATGCTCAGCAATGCAACGGAGCACTAGCAGGGTACTTAAACAGGAAGGAAGCGAATAGCACAGGAGGTAGAGCAGGGGCGCGGCCCCAGCGGAGACTCGGATAGGTGAAGGAGACAAGGGACTCATTAGGGCTTGATGCACAGCTGAAGATCGTTGCACGACATCACACGTGCAAGCCCAACGCGGAGCGTCCGAGGAGGCAGAGCCGAGATCCATGGCAGTAGCATATGAAGAGCGTGTGCGCGTGCACTCTGTAACGGGAGCTGCGGTAATACTGGTAAGAGAGGAGGGAACACGCTGCAAGGCACGTGTTCCCCGATTCCTCACAGTAACCCCCCTTGAGGATCGATCTCTGAACGATCCATGTAAGGCTTGTCCGGGTACCTGGCATGGAACCGTCTGAGTAAGCCAGGAGGGTGGATCTGGTCGTGTGGTACCCAGGAACGCTCCTCAGGGCCAATGCCCTTCCAATACACTAGAAACTGTAGATTTCCTCTGGAGTACCTGGAGTTAACGATCGACTGAATTTCGAATTCTTTCTGGCCCTAAACTATGACTGGTGGCGGTCTAGGATCAATGTCAGGAAATCTAGAACTTTGATTTACTGGTTTTAGGAGAGACACATGGAATACTGCCAGTATTTTCATTGATGGGGGTAATTCCAGGCGATACGCCACAGGATTGACCTGCTCAAGGATTTTGAAAGGTCACAGAAATCAAGGGGCCAATTTCAAGGTAGACGTCCTTAACCTGATATTCCTCGATGAAAGCCATACCTTGTCTCCTGGTTTTAGTTTGGGCGCCTCTTGGCAATGACGGTCTGCCTGTGTCTGCTGTTTCAGAACAAATTCTTGGAGGGTCCTCCAAATTTTTTTCCACGACTCTTGGCATCCGCTGCTGGGACTCCGGAAAGATTGGGAGAGATAGGGAGACATGTAGGGTTAATTCCATAATTTATAAAGAAGGGCGACTTTTGGGTGGATTAGTTCCTAAGGGAATTGTGTGCGAATTCGGCCCACGGTAATAGGTCTGCACAATTATCCTGCGTATCAGAAATAAAACATCTTAAATATTGCTTTAACGATTGATTTACTCTTTCCGTCTGAACGTTGGTTTTTGGGTGGCACCCAGAAGAGAAAAGAAGATAAATATTTAGCTTTTGGGAAAAAGTACGCCAAAACTTTGACACAAACTGTGATCCGCGATCAGACACTATAGAGATAGGAACTCCAAGTACTGTATACAGAAAATGTCTTTGATGTAGACATCTGCTAGAGTGGCAGAATTCGGAAGACCTTTGAGAGGTATAAAGTGGGCTTGTTTGAAAAATCTGTCCACGATGACAAGGATGGTATTCATAGCATTAGAAATTGGAAGTTCTAAAATGAAATCCATTGAGAGATGGGTCCAAGGACGCTCTGGAATAGGTAATGGGCGCAGCAGACCAGATGGCTTATTGCGGGCGGACTTGTTTCGGGCACAGACAGAGCAGGAAGTGATTAATTCTTTTATATTATTCAGCATTTTGGACCACCAGAACGTGCGTCTAATCAAATCTGAAGTCCTCCTCGTCCCAGGGTGACCGACCGACTTTGAGGCGTGACCCAATTCAAGAATCTTTTGGCGAAATTTCGGTGCAGCATATAAGCAATCCTCTGGTACATCTAGTCCGTCGGGGATCTGCGTCTGAGACTCCAAGATCTTGTCCAGAATCTCAAAAGAATTTGCAGCAATGATACATTTTGAAGAAATAATTTTTTCTGGAATATCTTCGAATTTATCTTCAGAAATAAATTGATGAGATAAGGCATCAGCCTTCAAGTTTTTAGTGCCAGGAATGTAAGAAATCACATAATTAAACCTAGAGAAAAAGAGGGCCCAGCGAGCTTGACGTGAACCAAGGTGATGAGCGCCTTCAATGTACAATAGATTATTATGGTCTGTAAGTATTAGAATAGGATTCTCTGTACCTTCGAGGAGGTGTCTCCATTCTTGTAGCGCGAGCTTGATAGCCAAAAGTTCTCTATTGCCAACGTCGTAGTTTATCTCTGTGGGGGAGAACTTCTTGGAGAAGAAGCCACAAGGATGGAGTCTGTCCTGAGGATAATGTCTCTGCAAAAGTACTGCTCCAGCTCCAATGTCTGAGGTGTCAACCTCCAACGTGAAGGGGAGAGTTGGATCAGGGTGATGCAGAATAGGAGTGGAAGTAAATGCCTTTTTAAGAGATTCAAAGGCCTGGCAGGCTTCAGGGGACCAGGAGGAGGGGTCCGCGCCTTTTGTTTGTAAGGGCGGTAATAGGCGCCACAGTGGCAGAAAAGTTACAGATAAACTTGTAATAATTGGCGAAGCCAAGGAACCGCTGAATTGCCTTGAGAGAAGTAGGCTGGGGCCAATCTAACACTGCCTTAAGTTTCTCAGGGTCCATAGAAAACCCTTTCTCTGAAATTATTTAACCCAAGAAGGAAATGGAGGTTTGGTGAAACATGCATTTCTCCGTCTTGGCATAGAGATGATTCTCACGGAGGCGGGAGAGAACAAGTTTGGTACACACAAATAGACAGGCAGAGCCCCTGGTGGTAGCACTCTATTCCAAATTGATATGGTGATTTATTAAAATAACTTTATTAATGACAATAACGTTAAAATATTGGGGTCTAAAATAAGGATTAAATATTCCAAGTGTGTGCGTCTCTATTGGATAGATGTGTCCAGAAGAGTGTACATAATTGGGTTAATGTCCAGTGTTTGGGTAGATCACTGGCCCTAGTGTTCCTCGTGTAGAGTGAATTGACTAGAGTACTGTTTGATTGTCAGCAGTTTGAGCCACACATGCAGTGCCCCAGTATATTATACTAGTTGGTGCTCTTAGGTATGGGACCTATGCTGTGCTATTGTGTGATGGCATAAAGCATATTAAAGTTGTTGTATTAAACAAAACTTGGTCAAAGTGCACCTGTTATATGTTTCCGTCACCTCCCTATACAATAGATGGTATGTTGAATAGGGTGTATGGTGCTTGGTACATAAACATCTATGGCTGTTGATGTCTGAAGTAGCTGTATACTAGTATTAATCAAACTTATACTGGTGTGTAGTGTGGCACTGCTATAACTATGTTCTAGATAGATACCAAGTTAATAGCTGAGTAGTGTACCTTTTGGGGTTGTATATCGGTCAAATGACAGACCTGTTCCCATTTGGCACAGTGCTTTGCATGTGTGGTTGTATTCTGGCACTCAAGAGGTTAAATGCTGGTTTGGTATGCCTATTGCTAAATCGTATTATACCCTATGAGCTGCTTGCTGTATCAGGGAATAGCATTGTGGCATCCTAACATAATAGATTATACAGTGTTGTGCCAGATGTAATGGTTGCCTTTATTTGAATGTGACTATTGAGTCCATTGGGACCCTAATAGTCCTTTAATGTGCACTGGAGGCGCCACGCTGACTCTTAGTATCTTTGAGTCAGTGTATATGAACTCGAGCACCTCCGCGTGCACGTGGTCACGTGCTTGCCGACGCGCGCGTTTCGCGAATGCTTTCTCAAGGCTGGATAGTCAGTGGGATTCCTATGTCAGAGCAAGGTATTTATAGCTCTTGGATTAACCTAAAGTAACCCCATTGGCTGTTCGCGCATGCTCTCTATGAGGCTGGTATGTGTCTGAGATTGAATTCAGCTCCGTGTCTCACTGAATATGTGGCACTTAGAAAATATTGAGGCATGCTGGTTTATTGCTTCCTGCTTGTGATGTTTAACAGAATGTCAGTTAATATGTTTATAGTTGCTTGCACTGTTGTGACACCATGTTTTTTGTGTATCAATAAATAAATTCAATATTATTTGTGTTTGCCTGGTTTGTGAATAGTGCACTTGTTTGGTCAATCATTTCATGGACTTAGATTAATAAATTGTAAATTCTTTAGATGGTACAAATTGAGTCATAAGTAACTGGATCTTATTCATATTGAATAGAACTTTGGTGTTATTAGTTATAAAGGTGTGTGAATTTTATTGGTAGTTTTATATGAAGGGACTATAAACAAAACCTTCATTGAGGCCCTTAGGTGTTAATGCTTTGAGAATATAGATCCATCGAGCTTCCTTCTGTAGAAGCACAGTGTCAATGTCCCCTTTTCTCTGCCCTAGGGAGAATTGATCTATACCTGTAAACTGTATAGATTTAAGATTGCCTTGTTGACAAGAGTTAACATGCCTCGCCAGTGGGGTGTCTACATTATTCCGTATTGTGCCTAAGTGTTCCAATACCCGTTGTTGGAATTTACGTTTTGTTTTGCCTATGTAGATCTTCCCACATTTACAGAGGCCTTGGTATATCACGCCGAAGCTTTGACAAGTGATAAATTTCCTAATCTGGAACATTTTTGAGTTGTCCCAGTTTTGGAAAGTTTTAGTGGTTTGGACGTTGGAACATGCTTTGCAGTGATGGCATGAATAGCTGCCATTCGGTTTAGATGGTAGCCATGATTGCATGGGGGCTTCCGTGTAGTGGCTGTGGACTAGGATGTCTTTAAGATTTTTTGCTCTTCGGCTCACCATTGATGGGTGAGCAGGAATGACTTCCTTGATGTCCTCATCTGCCTCCAAGATATGCCAATGTTTTTTGAAGATTCCCCTGGCTAAATCCCACTGTTTGTTGTACGTGCCTACAAAGCGTACCACTTTGGGTTCAATGGTTAGGTTTTTATCAGTTAGCAAGTTTGAGCGTGGAGAGTGTTTAGCTCTCTTGTATGCTGTTTTGATACTCTTGTTACTGTATCCTCTTGTTTTGAAACGTTGAGTCATGATCTTGGCCTGCGCTTCAAATTCTGCAATCGTACTGCAGTTCCTCCTGAGGCGTAGGAATTGGCCTACTGGTATTCCCCTAATTAGAGTGTTAGGGTGATGACTTGAGGCTTCTAACAGGTTGTTTGTGGCTGTGGGTTTACGATATACCGTTGTTTCTATCGAGCCATCTGTCCCTCTTATTAGTTGTAAGTCTAGGAAGCAAATGGTGTTTAGATCATACTCGAGAGTGAGGTGTAGATTAAGTACATTCCTATTTAGGATGCCAATGAATTCTTTTAGCAGCAAAGGTGTACCTTGCCACAGCATGAACACGTCATCTATGAAGCGCGTCCAGAGTATGACGTGCGACGTGTACTGTTCCATTTCTTCAGTGAAGACGTGTTTTGCCTCCCACCACCCTAAATAGAGGTTTGCATATGATGGTGCGCATTTCGTGCCCATGGCCGTCCCCTGTATTTGATGATAGATTTTAGTGTTGAAAAGGAAATAGTTCCGTGTCAGAACAAACCTTAATAGTTCTATCATAAATTTGGAATGGGTGGAGAAATGCATACCTCTAGTTTGTAAATAGTAGTTGGTGGCTTCTAGGCCAACGTTGTGGAGAATGCTAGTGTATAGCCCTTCTACATCAAGACTTACTAGGATGGTATCTGGTGTGATCACTATACCTTCGAGTCTCTGAAGGATATCTTTAGTATCTCTCAAGTAAGACGGTAGTGATGCCACAAAGGGTCTCAAAACTTGATCTATATAGCTACTAGCATTCTCACTGACATTTCCCACCCCAGACACAATGGGGCGGCCTGGTGGAGGTGTTCTCCGTTTGTGTATCTTTGGAACACTATAGAACGTGGCAATTTTTGGGTTTTTGTTGAGTATGAAATCATGCTCTCTTTGCGTTATAACTTTGTTTAGGAGTCCTTTATCCAGAATGGTGCGGAGTTCTGTTAAATAGTCAAAGGTAAACCAGCATTTAACCTCTTGAGTGCCAGAATACAACCACACATGCAAAGCACTGTGCCAAATGGGAACAGGTCTGTCATTTGACCGATATACAACCCCAAAAGGTACACTACTCAGCTATTAACTTGGTATCTATCTAGAACATAGTTATAGCAGTGCCACACTACACACCAGTATAAGTTTGATTAATACTAGTATACAGCTACTTCAGACATCAACAGCCATAGATGTTTATGTACCAAGCACCATACACCCTATTCAACATACCATCTATTGTATAGGGAGGTGACGGAAACATATAACAGGTGCACTTTGACCAAGTTTTGTTTAATACAACAACTTTAATATGCTTTATGCCATCACACAATAGCACAGCATAGGTCCCATACCTAAGAGCACCAACTAGTATAATATACTGGGGCACTGCATGTGTGGCTCAAACTGCTGACAATCAAACAGTACTCTAGTCAATTCACTCTACACGAGGAACACTAGGGCCAGTGATCTACCCAAACACTGGACATTAACCCAATTATGTACACTCTTCTGGACACATCTATCCAATAGAGACGCACACACTTGGAATATTTAATCCTTATTTTAGACCCCAATATTTTAACGTTATTGTCATTAATAAAGTTATTTTAATAAATCACCATATCAATTTGGAATAGAGTGCTACCACCAGGGGCTCTGCCTGTCTATTTGTGTGTACCAAGTTACATGCCCCTTACAGCACCACTCCGTGTGTAATATATCCAAGCTGAAGCGGGGGCACACCATAAGTTTCTCAGAGAACAAGTTTGGTATGCTGGATATGCTCGGATAGGGATTTTGAGAAAATGAGAATATCGGCAAGGTACACAATGACAAAGAAGTTAAGGACATCTCGAAAAATCTCGTTTACAAATTCCTGGAAAACCGCTGGTGCTTTACAAAGTCCAAAGGGCATAACTAAATATTTGTAATGGCCGTCACGTGTATTAAAAGCCATCTTCTACTCATCACTTTGTCTTATACGTATGAGATTGTATGCGCCACGGAGGTCGAGCTTAGAGAAAATGGTGGCACTTTGCAAACAGTCAAACAATTCTGAAATAAGTGGTAAAGGGTAGCGTTTTTTCAACGTAATCTTGTTAACACCTCTGCAGTCTATGCAGGGGCGAAGAGAGCCATCCTTCTTAACAAAAAAGAAACCAGCCCCCACGGAGGAGGTAGAGTTTCTTATAAAACCTTTCTTCAAGTTCTCCTGAATATACTCAGACATAGCTTTAGTCTCAGGATGGAATAAAGGGTAGGATCTGGCTTTGGGAAGGATGGCACCGGGAAGGAGATCAATGTTTCAGTCAAATGGACGATGAGGGGGAAGGACCTCAGATTGGACCTTATTTAAAACATCAAGAGATTCTGCGTACACTTCGGGAAGAGATTTTTTAACAGAATCAGTAGTCTCTAAACCAGCCAGCAAGAGTGTGATAGGGGCAGAGAGCTTCTTAGAAGGCGAGCCCCATTGTATAGGTTTCTTGTCAGTCCAATCTATCAGAGGATTGTGTAATTGTAGCCAAGGAAGGCCCAGGATTACCTGTACAAACGGAGGCTAGTTGGCTGGAGGGGATGTCCATCAATTGCCTCGAGACTGATGGGTACAGAATTCTTTACCAAAGGAATTCTATGTTTGGTCGCGAATTCCTGATCCACAAAATTTCCCCCAGACACGGAGTCAATGAATGCGGAAGCAGATACATAGATGTCAGGTCCTTCAAGAACAATAGGAAGTAGTATTCTTTTCGGCAGATTTGTGTTTGGAAAGGGGAGAGAAGAAATGGTACTGAATGAGATCCCCTCACACCTCATTGGGCGTTGGCGTTTCCCGGGCGTGTCGGGCAACGATGGGCCAAATGCGCAGGCAGCCCACAGTAGAGACACAGTCCTTAATTTCTCCGGAGTTGTTTCTCCGCGCAGGAAAGTTGATGACTTCCTAACTGCATGGGTTTCCGGAGACTCAGGAAATGGAATAGTGGTAGAAGGAAAAACTAGGGATGGGAGACATGGGGGGAGAAGAGCGTGTACGATGGTGTTCATACCATCTTTCCTGGAGGCGTTGATCTACCCTTATACATACGGAAATGAGATCCTCGAGCGGGGAGGGTCTTTCACGAGCGGCCAGTTCATCTTTCAAAAGACCCGGAGAGACCCTGCCAGAAGGCTGCAGATAAGGCATCTTTGTTCCAACCCGTCTCTGCAGCGATGGTCCGAAATTCAAGAGCGTATTTCGCCACTGTTCTGTGACCCTGAGAAATGTAAAATAGAGATGAGGCAGCAGTGACCTTACGGCCTGGGGTGTCAAAAACCTGTTGAAACTCTTTTTTGAAGCTAGCAAAGTTATGAGTAAGTTCAGGTCTCAATTCCCAGATGGGGAAGCCTACGCCGAAGCATCACCGGTCAACAAAGCAATAATATAGGCAACTTTTGATCTGTCTGAAGAAAAGAGAGAAGGGGTTAATTCGAACTGGATGTTGCATTGATTGAGAAAACTTCTGCATCCTAGTGGGTCACCGGCAAAGCGATTAGGAGTAGGAAGCCATGGTTCCAAGGGTATTGTTCCCTCTATAGAAGAAGCAGTTAAGGTTGCTGGCCTAAGAATTCTGGACTGAGATTGTTGAAGTGAGACTGTAGCTAACTTTTGGGTTGTCAGAGACTTGTTTGTCCAGATACTGAAAATGCTCAGAGATAGAGGCCAAGGCTTGGGCCACCTCAGGGGGTCTATGTTTGTTGGGCTGAGCATACTGTAACATTGCGCGAACCCACAAACAAGACAAGACTTCGGTACTGAGGTGGGAAGGTTTAGAGCTACACACCCAAAACAGCGGAGGCGTGCCTTGAAGTCAGTATAGCCGGGTCTGGGTTGGAGAGAGAGGGTATTCCTGTATACTTGCCGGGGTCTTGGGTTATAGATAGCTGCGTAGTTGAAGTCCGTAAGCCAATGGTGTGAAGTGGAGAAGACAGCGTAGTTGTGGTCTGTAAGCCTGGGTCATGGAGTGGAGAGGTCAGCGTAGTCGAGGGTAAGCCGGGGTCAGAGCCAGAGAGGGTCCACAAACAAGCCGGGTCGGTACACAAAGGGTCACACTGCAAGAGAATACTGGAACAAGGCAAGGCAAGGCAAGACAAAACACAGGAACCGCACAAGGCTACACTTGGTTATGCTCAGCAATGCAACTGAACACTAGCAGGGTATTTAAACAGGAAGGAAGCCAATAGCATAGGAGGCGGAGCAGGGATGCGGCCCTAGCGGAGACTGGGATAGGTGCAGGAGACAAGGGACTCATTACGGATGGTGCACAGCAGGGCCTCATTGCGCGATGTAACGCGAGTACGCCACGTGCGAAGGAGGCGGAGCCGAGCTCCGTGGCTGTAGCATATGAAGAGCGGGTGCGCGTGCGCTTTGTAACAGGAGCGGGGGCGCGTGCACTGGAGGAGAGGGGAGCGGAGACAGCGGCAGCTGCGGCACTACTGGTAAGAGAGGAGGGAACACGCCGCAAGGGATGTGTTCCCCGATTCCTCACAGGTGCAGGACTTAGTTACCCACTTTGGCACCAATCAGCAGGACTTGAGGGCTGCAGATGCAGTTCCAATACTGCTTCCGTTATCTCCTGCGATCAGAGAACCTCGGATCCCAACTCTTCTACGGTATGGTGGGGTCCCTATGGCATGCAGGGGATTCCTTGATCAATGCTCTATCCAATTTGAATTACAACCGTCCATGTTCACCATGCACCGAACCTGGGTGGCCTACATCATGTCTCTTCTCACTGACGAGGCACTGGCTTGGGTCTCCCCACTCTGGGAGGAGGAATTGCCCCTGATCAGCGACTCTCCTGCTTTCATCCATACGTTTAAATTGGTGTTTGACGCTCCTGGACGTGTATCTTCTGCTTCAGCTTCACTCCTGCGGATTCACCAGAGAACTCGCACGGTAGGCCAATACACCATTGAATTTCGTACCCTTGCTGCGGAAACCGGCTGGAATAATGAAGCTCAAGTTGCAGCCTTTTGGCAGGGACTCTCGGAGCACTTAAAAGATGAGTTAATTTGCTTCCAGCCCTAACCTTCGGCTTACGACTCACTACTCTATCAGGACTCTGTCCCTCGGCTCAGGTCGGTTCTTTCATATTCCTACCTCAGCCCTACGGGTCCGTTTCCTGCTTGAGACGAGCATCGTTACACCCAGGCCTTAGATACTGTAAGGTCTGTCATGTCTCATTTGAACTCCTCCTGCAACCTTCCCGGTAGGCCTAAACACCCACCACAGCCCAAATACCACCTTCACCCACACCCTCTACCCCCAATAAACCAGGCACTCGGATTTAACCCCTTCATTACCTTAGTGGCTAGCAGCTATGGTAATGAAGCTGCTTTTATTTTATTTTAATAAGAATATTGAAGCAGGGGTCTCTGGAGCTGAACCACATTAATTTCAGCTCCGGGAACCCCCTGCTTCCCGAGTTATAGGCCCCAGGGTGACGGTATCTCCCTGCATTGTTTAAAATCTCCCGCATTCCATGACCGGGACATTTAAACTTTGCAGAGAGGTCCGCAACTTTGTCTCCATTTAACCGTTCTCGCAACTTAATAGACAAAATAATAAACTTTCAATTCCACTTCGTGCCTTATTTAGGATCGTAGAAATATTGATTAATCCCCACTTATTCTTTTGCTATTAACGCACTCTAATTTATTTTTTACAATTTGGTAATATTTGTACTTTATCGAAATTTGATGAATCCAGGCCAGAGGGCCATAAATGTGATAGTTTGCATATCCATATTCAATGTAATCAGAAACTATTTATTTCTTTGTTTAATAAATAGATGTAATTACATAAATATTTTTCTTTATTTTTATAATTTACATTAAACAAGGGCCAAGCCAAACTCTTAACTAAATGGTCTATAAGGCGTCTTCTGTCTTTTGTCATATGACATGTTATAGACCTCTATGGTTCAGAATTTAAGCAACAATCCTCTTTGCTGATCCTAAAAAATAAATGGCTGATTCCCATTGACTTTTCGGAGCTTATAGAAGCAGCCCCTAAGGCAGGGGTGTGCAAACTGGGGGGCATGCAATTTTTCAGGGGGATCGCGGTGGTTGCAGAGGCCCCCGTGCTCTTCCCCAAGGCATTTAAATTAAATGCCGAAGGATAGCATGAGGCCTTTGCAACTTCACTTACCGGGATTCAGAAGCTCAGTGTGATGCGTCGCCATGGCAACGTGGCATCAAATGATGCCACGGGGTCATGTGACGTGACACCGGCGCGAGCATGGGGGGGGGGGGGGAGCAGGCAAGGGGGGTGCAGCTCCAAATGTTTGCGCACCCCTGCCTTAAGGACACAGAAGTTGCCATGGCAACAGATAATGCTATATAATACTACTACTACTACTAATATTAATTAAATAATAAACAAGTGAAATCTCAGTGGCAGCACAACATGTACTGTACTATTTGGTTATATTATGACCTACATTCTCCAATTCTAGACTAGACATCTCTGTTTTTCCTTGCATAGCTCTGAGTGAATTCAATTTATGACAGGTATTTAATTTATAAGATGAAAGTCCAACTAAAATTTGTTAATACAATCGGTGTGTGTAAGAGGCTTACATTGACTCTGCAACCAGCAGTGCCCTAAAAGTTGTAAACAACTATTGCCAACCTGACTTCATGTCTTCATGAGAGTTTGATCCAATACATGTTTTCTAGTTCTGATCTTACTGTATTCTGGTTCACATCAGAGCTATGTTTCTATGGAGACTGGAGACTGGAGACTGGAAACCCAGTATTATACTATATTTTCAGGATGAGGTTAGGTTGGCAATACGGCATATATTTTGTCACATCTTTGACAGTGGGTTAATGGATATATGATTATTTCAGCCATACTCTTAAGTCCTCTCACTGCAACCCAAGTTCTGGAGATAGTTAAGAATTGCTTCTAGAAACTTCCTAAATAGGGAAACAATCAGTAGATGCAACATTGTTAATATCAACTAGTTGTTGAAGTGTATATAGTCCACACTCGATCTGTCGTTAGCTGCTATTCCAGTCAACGGCAGTTAACACTGAATCAGCGGTGCGATAAGACACATCGGCTCTTGATGAATCTTGGAGAAATGCATATTTGTTGTGATACATTTTAGTGGGCCAACATTGGAATTATAGAAAATAGCTGAAGCGCTCAAATGCAGGTATATCTCAAAATGATAATAAGCCAGACCACTGTACCAGGGTACTAACAATTGATATAGTACCTATTGTGTCATATAATGGGTACTATCCTCCTGAAGACAGGTGGTGTGTGGTGCAACCCACTCACCATCAGTCAACATTGGAATTATTCATAGATGAAACGTTTGTGTACACAGGTTTTGAAACCTCATAGTGTCCTGTCTTGTAGTGTATATGCGTTCTACCGCTCCACTGATCTTGTGATAACTGACCTGATGCAAGGACAGTTTCCATAACCCAAGGCACCAGTGAGATAGGAAAAGTTTCAACTCAAATGACTGTGAAACCAAAGGTCTTGGTAATGAGAGTTATGATTATTGATGTAAACACAAAACGTTTAAACTATTTACTATTTAATCGTATAGTGCAACTGATATGTGATGCTGAGAATAATGGGGACATGAGAAGTACTGTATGTTATTAGTAGGCTGGTCTGTGCTTATATAGACCATGCTTCATTGTTCTCTTATATTGGGGTATCTTGTGATATTCTGCACCAGCACTGCCATTGAATTCTAGAAACTCTGATATTCGCAATTATTACTATACAGTATGTTTTCGTTAATTCTGTCTTTTACAAATCGGATGATATGTTTCTCAGAATATTGAAAGAAAAATATTTTAGGAGAGTAATCACTCTGTTAATTGATATTTTTACATTGCCCGTGTCCTATGAAAACATGCTAAACTTCCCATGTATGTTATGTTGTGCTTTATACACAGGCTTAGAGCTGGGCCCTCAGGCTCATGGTATAATAAGGGCAGACACTCTGAGAAGGATGAGAGAACTTGTGAACTGCAGTCTGAACTTCCTTGACCTCTACAACCAGGGTAATAGTGTCCCATCACATCATGGATAAATACACACATACACACTCTACCCTGTAAAGCATATTTGGGAAAAGTCAATCAAAGTATATGTAAAAAAAAGTCAGACAGATCAAATATTTTGTAAGCACAACTTATATCCCCTTCACTGCCATATGGGCCTTGCTCTGCAAGGCATTGTTGGCTGACAGTGGAGAGGTCAATGGTACCAACTGCCATTTACAGCAGCGTACTCCTAATTCAAAATCTGATGCTCTCTTTAACCGTACTGCACAAATAAACATATACACCCAGCAACAGATACAGACACACTGACCCACACATGAACACACTGATGCACACACAAAGTAACTGATAAACATAGGGCCTTGTACGATAAAGTGCGATAGTGCAGGTCTGCGCCATTGCATAGAAAGCCCTTTTGATTTCACTTAGGTTTTCCTTGTAGTACTGCTGGATCAGCACTATCGCACATGTAGCACCCTTTCCCCCCCTTAGGCCTCGGTCCCGCTGCGCTCGTTGGCGCGGGCGGCGGGTCGCGAGTTCCCCACCAGCAGGGGAATCCTCGCGAGCCGGTCCCGGTCCCCCCTGGCTGCACAGAGCACTACACGCTGTAGCGCGTCAGCCGCTGGAGACACCAGAGAATGGTGTTTCCTAGCGTTGACGCGTGACGTGTGTGGCTGTGAGCCAATGGGGAGGGGAGGCTGCGGGAGGAGG
The DNA here is from genome assembly GCF_040206685.1 of Ascaphus truei. Lineage (NCBI taxonomy): Eukaryota > Metazoa > Chordata > Amphibia > Anura > Ascaphidae > Ascaphus > Ascaphus truei. The sequence goes on along the minus strand of NC_134485.1, from coordinate 192,651,375 downwards.
AGAGGCTTCGGGGAGCGGGGAGGAGTGTGGAGTGAAAGCAGGTGAGTGCCTTTCTCTGTGTGTGTGTCTGAGTGCCTGTCTGTGTGTGTATGTGTCTGAGTGCGTGAGTGCCTGTCTGTGTGTGTGTGTGCCCGAGTGCCTGCCTCGTCTGTGTGTGTGTGTGTGTATGAGTGCGTGAGTGCCTGCCTGTGTGTGCGCGCGTGTGTGTGTGTATGAGTGCGTGAGTGCCTGCCTGTGTGTGTGTGTGCGCGTGTATGAATGAGTGCCTGCGTGTGTGTGTTTAAACTTACCTTCCAGCTCCAGCCCGAGTCCGTGGAGGGAGGGGAGGGAGGGGGGGGAGAGTAGCGGGTCCCTCCGCTCAAGCCACGCCCCCCCTCCCTGTCAAACCGCCCACCTCCCGCCCACCTCCTGATCAAACCTCCCACCTCCCGCCCACCTCCCGCTCCGGCTCCGGCTCCCTACAGACCGCAGATCGCGGTCTGTGTATCTCAGCGCACCGCCTGTCAGCAGCGCAGGTGCGCTGACTCTGGGAGCGGGGCCTTAGCCTAATGGGAGATCTGCATGTTACGTGTATACTGGTGCTGGTTAGTTCACCTGCTGTAGGCCAGGAAGCCAGAGTCTCCCCGGTAGTAGTGGGAATAGCAATGGGACGTATTGGTACTTCATCAGGGTTGCTGCCTGAGGCAGATAATATTCCCTACAAGAACCCCTCTTTTCCAATTACAACACAGAGAAGTGGAACCGTTCACCTTTTATTTGGCGTGCAAGGACCCGATTCCATCTCTTGCAAGAGAGGTACTTCTTACACTGCCCATCATAGAATATCTTCCTTCGCATCAAGCATCACTGTCATTCCCTGACTATGCACCCCAAGGGCTTGAGGCCCTTAAGGCTAGTCACAACCCCCTTACCCCATGCTGGGGTAAGACAGATACTGCCTCACTCAATGGGGAGCCGGCTACATCCTGGAATCGTATGGTGTGACACCATACTACGTGTGACCTCTTAACACTCCCCCCCAGGCATGACGCTCCCAACTGCCATCCAGCCTGCACCTGGATATGGTAACCAGGGCCACTAACAGAAATTGTGGGGCCCAGGACAAACATTTTAAGTAGCAGCCCCCCACCCGTGTCGCCGGTATTGCGAGCCGCCCCCCACAGTTCACACCTCATGAGCCCCCTCTTCCAATGTATTTTTCTCCCTTCCGTCTCACCCCCTCTCACTCTCCTGCCTCGCATATATTTCTCTCCCCTGCGTCTCACTCTTACTCCATCTTTCCTCACTCACCCCTCTCTTCTCTCCCTCTGTCAATTACCCCATGCTCACTCATTCCCTCCCCTCTCACACAAAATATATGTAACACAGTTTGCCCCCCCTCCACAAATCACAGATAGTGTGCATGTGGGGAATCTATATGTACTACCAGGTGTGTGGTGCTTTTACCTGTCAAGTTCACAGGAGGCCATAAGCTCCGCCAGTGAGAGCCTGGGGTGTATCCTCTGGAATGATCTCACATAAACAGCGCCTCCACCTGTGTAGGATTCTAAGAGTAGAATGACCCCTAACACAGGACCCACATATATTAACCACATACACCAAAGGTATATATAAAACAGGTTTACTATATGGACAGATAAACACAATACAGCATGCATCAACAACGACCTTTGTGTCACCCTGTAACACTACTAGGCACAACTACCCGGTCACCTCGCAGGGCTTTAACCCACACACCCTGTGTACTCAGGAGTCCCCAAAAGTCACCAATAGTCCTGCACCCCCACCCAAGTGTGGAACAGCGCTGCCCACTAATATGAAATGTATACGTGGTGCACTTGGTGATTTGGATGATACCTGCCCGTTGCTCCTTCACCCGGGTATCGCAGAACAATGGAAGAGGACCCATCTGTGTCCAGCGACGAGGCCTCAGCAATGGCGTCCTCCTCCTGGTGGATGGTCTTAATCTGATGACCTCACCACCCATACAGTCTCTGTCTCTGCTCTGCAGAGAATGATTCACTGCAACACTGACCCTTCATGTCAGAGCACACAGAACTGCAGCTGTGTCCCTGACTAAACTGACAGCTAACAACTAACAGGGCAAAGTCCCTAACTGCAGGGGCCTTCCCTAGAGCAGCCACAAACTGAAGGGGAGTTGGGCCTAGGGGGTAACCTGGCCTTGTGTAAGAGCCACTTGCTCCCTACACACTACCTCCCCCTACCTTATCCCAGAACCAACTAACTCGCATGGTCTGTGCGCAAAAATGTATCTCTCCAGCAGGAGAATCATGCAAGCCTTATTGGCTGCTGTGGCATCACCTGAGCTCCCCTGAGTTCCCCATGGGCCTCTTTAGCATTAGGGCCGCGTGCGCCTTCTCCGCTGCACATGCGCAACCCTGTAATAACCGCCGCTAGCTTTGCCAACCTCTGCGCATGGCCCTGTGCATGCGCGAACTCCCATGCCAACCCTAACATGGCCGCTGCTACTCCGTGGACTACACGGAGCATGCGCAAACTCCCGCGCATGTGTGAACAAGATGGCGGCACTTTGTTGCTTATGTCGCCGGGAGCTCCCGGTGACGCACTCGCCCAGTGCAGCACGCAGCATCCCTTACTTGAACAAGGGTGAGTGAGGGAGAGGGAGACAAGGAACCGGGGATCAGAGGGGACCTGGCTATATATATACCAAAAAAATTCCCACCCCAATGCAAAAACCCCCAAATACATACAATAAAATCCCTACCCCCCAATATATACAACCTCCCCCATCCCCCCAAATGCATACAAAAAAAACCAGCTACCAATAATACATTTATATATATATATATATATATATATATATATATATATATATATATATATATATATATATATATATATCAAACAAAAAAGAAAAAAGCAGCGCCTCTATTAAGCCAAATGAATAAAGTGCATGAACTGTATATAATAATAAATGATAATAATATATAATAAATAAACAATATAAACTATATAGTAAAAAATATATATTCAAATCAATAAAACTGTAAACCATGAACTTATTAGATAAATATATAAATATGCAATATAAAATATCAAAAACAGAAAAAAGAAGGTATAAAAACCAGTCCTCAAAAATAAGTCCAATAATGATGTGGGTTCCGGTATGGAGGGTCTCCGGCAGCTCTCAGTGTGGTCAAACCAGGTCCACAGTGAATCTAGGGGAAAAAAAGGAAGAGAGAGCGCACGCCCATAGCGTAAAATTGTATTTTAATGAGGGGAGGGGGAAAGGGGGGTAAAAAATGCACTCACAAGGGTACAATAAAATCAAGCATTGCGTGATATAATCACCACCATCCGGTACGTGTCTGCAACGTCTTGGGGCAGTCCCTGTCTTGCAGTCTCAGGATCGTACTCCTAAACAGATGTCCAGAGCAGATGGTATTCACTCCTAGGTGCAAATGGTGAATGTATAATATTACAATCCTCCTCAAAGTCTTCTTCCACAGACCAGGTGGGATAGATGGACCGCTCAAATTGATCAATAAATTCTGGTGATCCAGATATCGAGTCCGACTCTCTCAGCAACGAAGTGAGCGCATCAATGCAGACTTTCTCTTTGTATTCAAAGCATCAGAGCAGGTATATGCAAACACGTGGCGTTTCAGGACAGACATGTCCTCTCCTCAGACCATACCAACCATAATACTGAGTTAAGCTATGGTGAGTAAAAAAAGTGACAAAAACCCTTCACAGCAAAGCAAATATGCAAATGTAAATACAACTGAGCATACATATATATATATATACACACATTCACACACACACACACACACACACACACACAAAAACTCTCCCCAATACATATAAAAAAATACCCCAACCCATATAAAAATACCCTCAAGACCCCCAATACATATAAAAATACCCCCAAGCCACCCAATATATATATAAAAATACCCCATAGCCCCTAATACATATAATAAAGACCCCCCACCCCCCAATACATATAAAAAGACCCCCACCCCCAATACATTTTAAAAAGACCCCCACCTCCCAAATACATATTTTAAAAAAGCCCACCCCCCAATACATGTAAACAAAGACTCCCACCCCTCCAATACATATTAAAAGACCCCACAATACATACAGTATAAAAAAAAGACTTACCTTGTGGATGATCAGGTCCAGTGGATGTGGGGGCCCAGCGGTCGGCACTGCAAGTTGTGCTCGACCTCTGGCCAGGCCCGGCTGCCGGTGATCTCGCGGCCAGACCCTGACTCTCCCCTCAGCAGCAGCCTGCATGCCTCTATCCCTCTGTCCCACGCCAAGCTTCCAACAGGCCTCCCTCTCATGCCGTCGCGTGCCGGAAGCAGAAAGCGCTGACATCAGAGACGCCTGTCTGCGTGGAACAGAGGGATAGATTCATGCAGGCTGCTGCTAAGGCCTGGCTGCGAGAGGACCGGCAGGCGGGCCTGGTCAGAGGTCGGGCTCAACTTGCAGTGCCGACCGACCGGGACCCCCCGACTCACTGGGCCCGGGATGCCAACCTCGGCAGACCTACCCTGTTGGCGGCCCTGATGGCAACAATCTAGCTAGTGTGCCAACGGACTCACATCCTGGCCATGTGAAAGGGATTTAACCCTGACACTGCCTGCACTTACCAGGACTTGGTGAAATCCCAGGGCTGGGAAACACATAGCCAGGGGCACTAGGCTACACACGCTATAGAAAAGACCCATAGCGTAAACCCAGACACACTGACATATATTATGACACACACAAATTGGCACATACATGCTAACACATGACCGTGCATACACACAGATTTGCTTATCCCTTGTTCTATACGGTTGATACGGAAGCCTATTCTATGGTGTTTACATGTGTACAATAACACTGCCTTTAAGGAACATCTACTTTTAGGTCCCACATTTTAGGCAGATGGTTGTTGCTTTTACTGCAAGGAAAAGTAAAATAAACTTTTGTCAGAAAAACGCTTGTGTGCAGCAAGAGGGAAGGCGAATTCCTGCAAGAGCAGTTAATGAATACTTATTGATTTTGCCAGCTGCTAATAAGTCAGATCTAAAAGGAAGAATACATCACTGTCAGTCATTACTGTGGAATCCTAGTCACACATTATTACAATAATTGCTTGACTATTATAAAGTGCAGATCATGTACACAATACTTTAGGGCGGGGATGTTCAAGATGCCCCCCCTCCCCCCAACAGGCCAGGTTTACAGGATATCCCTGCTTCAGCACAGGTGGCTCAATCAATCTGTGCTTCAGCACAGGTGGCTCAATCAGAATTGAACCACCTGTGCTGAAGCTGGAATATCCTGAAGACATGTTGGGGGGTGGCAGTGGCTTGAGGACTGGAGTTTAGCACCCTTGCTGTAGGGTAAACCCTCTTACCAGACAGGAATTATTTAAAAAAAAAAATTGTCTCTCTAGGGCTATTTTTGTGGGGAGACTTAGGGAAACTGAGCTCAGGCACCTTTTTTCTTTTTTTATATATACAGCACCTATTTTCATATTTTATGGACTAACAAGAAACACATTCTAGTGCTTATGAAATGATTAAGAATATCTATCTATATCTATCTTCACAGTATGTTTACCTCTTGATTTACATCCTCATTAGGCAAAGAGTTTCCCAGTTTCGAAATTGATGTATGCCGAGTAAAGTTCTATGTGGATTATCCCCGAGGCTCGGATGGTGAGCTACAAGGTTTTATCCACACACAGCTGCAGGTAAGATTCATTTCATTTACAGTAGGACAGTTACTGCTTGTCTTGTCTCAAATTACATATGGCAATTTCATTAGCTTTCAATATCCATTGTTTGCAGCGGTTGGAGTGTGATAAGGAGTAGCACTACTATTATCAAGAATACATGTACAATTCCACCGTCTTATTTTAAAATAAAATCACAATTTGTTTGAAATGGTTTACCTACATGTTTTGCTTTTAAAGCAGCAATATTGTATGCAACTTTCTAGAAAGAGCTATGTCGCTGTGTTTGATTGGTTCAAAATGTATTTAATTCAGATACAGCACTGCTGCTTTTTTTAGGCCACTTTCAAACCTTGTGGAAATATAGGTGAACAATAGCGCTCATGCAAACAATGATAATTTAAAAACCTGTGATGTCCAAAAGGTATTCCTGGAGCTGCCCAAAGAAGTGGATCTGGTATCTCCTAACCAGATTTGGTAACGTGGAAGAAAAACAACTCCTGTGGCACTGAGGCAAGGGTAAGGATGAGATTGTAGACAAAGTTCTTCTCTGGATGGATTACCTCAAGTAAAAAGACAAAACATGCAGACACACTGCAATAGTGCATTACCCAGGGACAACAAGGATATAGAATAAAGGGAGCAATTTATTACATTTTGCATAAACACATTACAAAACACAATGATATCAATAAAACATTCTGTGCCTCTGCACTAGAACAAAAATTCTTGAAACTTGTTCCGCTTTGGTAAAATTGGAAACCTACTCACCAGAAGTGACTAGGACATAAGCATTTGTATAATGGTCTTGTCAGCAGGTAATCCATCCAGAGAAGAACTTTGGGCCTCATGCAGTAAGCGTTGATAAGGATTTTTTCGGCATTTTATAGCCAAAATTGGGTTTGAGATTCAGTAAGCGCCGATAAGTGCTTGATTTCGCCAGTTTTCGTAGCCGATTATTTTGTTATGGCCAGTCGGCTGCCGATAAGCCTGTTTTCGCCACTGATCGCCACTTTTTTAATTCGGCTGGATTCAAGTACCAAAATCAGCTTATCGGGGCTGATCGGCACTACGAAATTGAGATGTTATGGCCAATTTCTCCCGCCAACTAAAGTTGGCAAGTTGAAGGGGAGAACGATCGCTAAGGCTGCCGGAACGGCACTTAGAAAAAAAACTCTTCTGTACATCAATGGAAGTCAATGGAGCGGGGACGTATAACAGTATAGTACTGTTTACGTTTCATTGCTCACAATACAAACGTCATTTGCATTACAGTGTGGGGGGCATTACCTGCATTGTGTCACGGCTGACGTGTATTATTTGCATAACATTGTACTTTTACATGTTTTCAGCATTTGCGTGTCACATTACTCATCATGTGATGATGTGGCAAGGGAAAATACTATACTCAACTCTTAAAGGAGAACCTCACATCATATCACACATTTTAATGAATTGAGCGACAATTGTTTACATGATGTCACACATGTCACACATACACCGTATATTCATGTTCCTTTACATTACACAATGCTTGTAATGTGTGACGCATCTTTAAACGTTCATGTACATCTTTATTCTCATGTTTACATCTAGGTTTGGTCCTCCCTATTTTCATGACGTCACTTATTGGACGCGCAATCACATTGCATGTTTACATTATAACCGTTGCATTACAAGCACTTCAACCTAACTTATACACACATGTACAGTAATTCATCATTGTGACACCTTGTAAACTCATTCTATAGCAACTATCCTCATTACAGAAATGCATGCATATGCTCACGACTATTCATTGTTGTCAACATGTGACAATAACATGGCTAATTACACATGTGACAGCAAACTTTTCCCACGTCAATCTCAGCCTTTTTGTCTAATTACATGACTGACTGTTGCGTTCAGAAGTGTTACATGCATTGCACATTAAACTATTTATTTTCAAGCAATCTTTGTACAAAGCTTCACGTCACATCATTGGCAAATATCATCATTCCCTGCAGAATACACACAACAAATACTTCTAAGAACAACTGCACACAGCTTGGCACAGAAGTACTTTATTATGTTAATGTAACACCTTGCATTTTACTATGTCACCTAACATCATCACATACCTATTTAAAGGACGCCCATTACCTGCTCATTCACAGCTACTCATTTCAAAATGTTGCGATTGTTTAGGAGACGGAGGAACATTCTTTTCTATGACATGCTTGCTGATCAAGAGAATGATATAGGGCAAGGGAGGGACAGACCGAGGGACAGTGACAGGGACAGGCACGCGGATACGACAGGGACAGGGAGAGGGACAGGCAGAGGGACAGGTAGAGGGACAGGAGATCAGAGGAGAAGACAGAGGAGACAAGTTGTGCCTCGTCCGCGTGTGTACAGGGAGAGAACCCGGTTAGATGGGATGAGTGAGGAGGAGATAGTAAGTCGCTATCGTTTGAGTTCAGCAGCAATCTTATCTCTTTATGAGGAGATAAGGGGAGATTTAGATTTTTTCACAGCCAGAGGTCGTGCAGTCCCTGGGCTTGTTAAAATGCTGTGCTCATTACATTATCTTGCTTCCGCGTCATTCCAGACAACTGTGGGCATAGTGGGCGGGGTCTCGCAATCTACATTCTCGCGGGCCTTTACCCAGTTTCTCTATGCACTCAATAGACGCGCTAGGAATTATATTCATTTTCCTACAGAGGCGACAGAGTGGCTGGAAGTCAGGACTGGCTTTTATAATATAGCAGGGATACCATGTGTGCTGGGTGCAATCGATTGTACACATGTTGCTTTGATTGCACCTAGTCAGAGTGAGCATGTGTACCGCAATCGTAAGCACTACCATTCACTCAATGTACAGGTGGTATGTGATGCCACGATGAGGATAATGCATGTGGTACCCAAATTCCCTGGTTCCAGTCACGATTCCTCTATCCTGAGGAACTCTTCAGTCTTCCATGCGTTCGAAGAGGGACATTTTGAACATGGTTGGCTGCTGGGTGAGTACAGATTTAGATGTTCTAACACAAAACACATTTTTCTTTAGGAATGTTGGCATTGTAGAATTTGATCACTAATGTCAGCTTATGTGTGCTCCATTCATTATAGGTGACTCAGGATACGGAATTAGGCCGTGGCTCTTGACTCCGGTGCTAAACCCTCAAACTGAAGCAGAGGAGAGGTACAATGCAGCCCATATATCTACAAGATCTGTTATAGAGAGGACATTTGGCCTACTCAAGACCAGATTTAGGTGTCTGGACAGAACTGGTGGGGCTCTTCTATACAAGCCTCAAAAAGTGTCTGATATTATCCTTGCCTGTTGCATTTTGCACAATGTTGCACTCAGGCACAATGTACAATCAGACCTAGCTGAGCCTTTGGTAGACGAGCATCCCACCCATGTAGCTGCTGAAAATGAACAAACAGCCAGTGGTGGCCAGACACGCCAGAATCTCATAAATTCATTTTTTTCTTGTAACTAAAAACATATATGTTCCAAGTTCTACTTTTATAGTTTTATTATGTTATATTAACAATAATGTTTTTTTATATAACCTTCTGTTAGGACACAGATGAATATGGGTTGCACACCTTTATTTTCTCTGCTGTGTGCACAAAGGGATGTGGCACCGGTATGTTATTGTTGCACAGGTTATATAATCCCTCTTCAATTGTACTTTAGTTGTGTGTATGTGAATACAACTGGGGTAACTTAGCACTAATATTTTAGCATTGTGTTGTTCCTTATGCTAAGACAATACACATATTATGCCCATAGTCATTCATGCTTCTAGTATGCTTACATACAATGTTATTGGTGCAGTGTAACATGTACATCCATATGATGTGTACACCAGGCTGATTTACATTTTGAATGTGATTAAATATACATGGTGTTGCACATTTAACACCAAATACACACTTTGCTGTGTTGCTTACGGTACTGAAGATGGCATGTCAATGTTTGCAATTTATATATTGTTCCTTTGCATTATAGGTATATCTCCAGTATGACTGATCATGGTATGTATATTTGCTGACATCTCTCATAAGATGTGCCTACCTCAATCTTCCTATAATTATTTGAAGTAAAAACCCAACATATTGGTTTAAAGACAAATGTAACATACATGTACTTTCTGTATCATGTATATGCATTTAGCTACTCTTGAGGTTTCATGTGCAATGTATTAGAAAATGATTACTCACATTTCATCACATTTTTTGTATGTTTCCTTATAAATTCCATTAATGTAATATAGAGGTGTTTGGAGAAAAGGGGATAACTGTACTTATTTGTTTACTTACGGGAGCTCATTCATCACGGATGAAATTGACTGATCATAACACTCCATGCATGAATGCCTGTAATCACAACAATGCGTACTACATCTTATATTTAGCAATGTAGGTGTTTATTAATGCTAGGAATTAATAGTCAACATTAATTTAAATTTGTGACATGTGTATGTATAAGTCACACGTGTGTGGATGTGTCCTACATGTACCAAGTGTAAAACTGTTAACAGAAACCACAATTTTGTCGCAAATGTTACTGTAATTGTGCATTTCTAATTTCCCACTATGACAATGTTGGTAATATTTTTGGAATGTCAATCACGTCACTTCATCATTATCATGATGATAATTATCAAGTCTTCTGACAATTGTAACGTCAATCACGTGCACATTAGCATAGACACACTTTTTAAGACAACTGTTTGTCTCTGTATCAATTTGTGTAGGATCCATGTATAACACCGACAAATGATAACAGCAGCTTTATTATGGTAGCTTATATCATCATATTGACTGTACTATTTATTTTTAGAACGTTTAATAAACACAGTAAACTATAGTTAGTTAGGTAAATGAAATATACACAGAAACGTACTTCATTACATGATGTTGATGTAATATTCAGAACATCATGCATTGTAGGGGACCACAACATCTAGCCAATAACATTATTTGCTACAGTCCCAAACCATTTTATCAACATACCCATGTAACAAGAGATTTTTAACAATAAATGGCTAGTTGGTTGTAAGTGTCCTTTACATTGGGAGAAGGAGTGGCTCAGTGAGTAAAGACACACACTGGCACTGAGAGTTTGAAGCAGGGGAGTTCTGGTTCAAATCCCGGTGTCGGCTCCTTGTGACCTTGGCCAAGTCACTTTATCTCCCTGTGCCTCAGGCGGAAAAAAATAAATTGTACGCTCCACGGGCCAGGGACCTCAGCCTGAAAAATGTGTCTGTAAAGCGCTGCGTACAACTAGCAGCGCTATACATGAACATGCTCATATTATTATTATTATTGTTACATAGTTTCGACAGTCATACGTTCAATTACACAATTGAATACACAAATGTGTTAGCAGAGTGGGAATGGTTGTTATATATAAAACACACCATGCCATAAAATGCTAGTAGTAATTAAAGAACACTCAATAAAAATTCATGAGGCACTCTTTTGCAACATCATTATGTTAATTAAGTGCTTATGCAATATAGGCATAAGGGTATCACATTTTTAATTGTTTGTTAATAAGCGCTGCAAGCAATATAAAATTAGTTCCATATGTAGTATAGTAGTCGTTGGCTCCTCCTCACAATCATCTCATATAAAGGTAGACTCTTCTGAAATCATACATTGATCCGATTGTATCTTCCCCGACATCTCTGAAATACAGCAAACACATGATGGTCAAAGATGGCACCTTACTATATATGTATCCGTGACAACGCGTTACACAGCTCTATATGATTGTGTAGATACACACGTCAGTCACTTATATGTTAGAACTACAAGTGTACATCAGTATGTAATTTTTCATTCAATTTGTAGCAGGCATAACTATGTATAGGAAGTGAACGTTGCCTGTATACTGACAAATGTGCGCGCACATCTTAGTGTGCGCACGCACTTCACGGTTGGGTCGACTAACTGTTAGCGAATGCGCAAAACAATGCGTACGTTGTGCCTTCAATACATGTTGAAAATACCAGTAAACATAAAATCTTTATTTCAAATACAATGAAGACGAAACTACATTCGTTATAAACGAGTACATCTGTATTATTTTTAAACAGACGTGTTTGGACAGAAAGCACGGCCGATAACACAATGCGCAAATGCAATACGTGTGACGTCATGTTAAGCCAGCGTGAAACGCACGCTAACACTCCTCCCACTCAAATAACATTCGGCTAACGCCCAGTGTACGCCCCCAGTGTATGACACACTGCAGTTACCGTAACTATAACAAAACAACACAGCCAATAGGCTTTGAGGCGCGCACGTCGCTTGGGGGTGGGACTTACATCCGTAATCCTTTTTAAGGACGCCTTGGTCCATGACAAGGGTCCCACGTCATAGGTGGTGGACCCGGTTTTTTATTTTGTAGATGTTGCATGATAACAAAACAGGTATGTGTTAGAGTTATGTTAAAATGTTGCTAATATGTTTAAAGGGATAGGAAAGTACCTATATTTATTCCGTCAGCAATGTGTACTACTCTTTCAGGTTCTACTATATTGTAATAGAAAACAATTTGTTTGCGATCGATACATGTTATGCAGTCTGCAATGTTACGCTGTATCCACGCATTGAAAGTGAAAATGGTGTTTACAAAAAATAAAAAAAAATAAACGCAGAGTCAACGCATAACGATTGTTATATTTACCATTCTTCTAGAATTAACTCTTCGTCTGCCTGCAACTGGTCGCTCCAGAAAAGCAAGGCATTTGCATCCACGCTTGACCCAAACGCTGAATCCAGTATGACACACATCTCCTCCATGAAGCGCTCATAGGAATCGCCACTGCTTTCTTCAAACAATTGGTCCGGAGGTAGGTTCATTTCTTCGGGTACCCATTCCAATGCATTTTCAGCTGAAAGGTTGGTACATAATCATAGTAGTTATGTTCTTGTACAATGTGGGTTTCAGGAATGGAGGGTGCAGATATTGCAGCAGGTATCGATTCACACGGAACAGTAGTAGCGGATCCATTGCTATTGGCATTAGGAATAAATATGCCATTAAGCACAATATGTGTGCCCTCTTTCACGGTGAAATGTTTATCCTTGGCAATCTTCCAGAAACCATACCTGTCTTCTAGCTTATCCTGCACACGTTCAAAACACTCATTAGTTGATAAAGTGAATCTTACTGAGGATTTAAAATTGCGAGCATGCCCTGGTTCTTGGTAATAAGGATACTTGGCTCTAATCAAATCATAGATTTGACCGGTGTTCGCTTTGTGTCCTGATGTCGACAAAATAGCTTCTGCTATCATGAATTTATACCCTCTGTGCGGATTCATATTCTTTAACAATTCATCAGCCATTGCAGATTAACACAAAAGATGTCTGCAGCTCTCTGTTCTTTGCTCATAAGAATGAAACTAGTCAATGCCTAACAATTTGCTGGGTTTCCTTTTCAAGGTCATAAAAAGTATCAACTTTTACTCCTTTTTTTGATCCACCAATTGGATGTGTTGAATTAATTGGTTTAACGTTTGTGGTTTGTGATAGCCGTTTGTCTGACAAACATGTATCATTTTTTATCTCGTTTCTCACAACATTGGTAGACTTTTAATTAAGTCACATTGTGCTTTCAGAAAAAAATAACATAGAGCACTGTCTGGAAAAAGTGCTTACACAGCCATATAATGAAATACACACACACACCTGCTAAAGTAAATTTTTTTTTCCTCATACATTTCTGTGTGTATTTGAAAGTCTGGTTAACTCCCTGTCTGCATCAGTTTATCTACGTGTCTATATGTACATATATATCTCTCTCTCATAAATATATATATATATATAACAATATGTCAGTAAAACCAAACTTTAAATGTGTGTGTGTGTATATTACAACTTTTAAGGGCTTATATGTAAAGAGGGATTTTTATATTGCTGTGATTTATTTAAAGGTTAACATAATAGAGGCTTACACTTGTATGGCCTATTGCATTGACCTGTATGGTAAATGTGATTTACCATCAAAAAATGTTTTATTTTTATTTAGAAGGGCTGTAGTGTTAAAACCAATAATATATATATATATATATATATATATATATATAAATATATATATATATATATATATATATATATATATATATATATATATATATATATATATATATAATACAGGAGTACACACAACATATTGATGCCAGTAAGTATCCCTTGTATGAAACCTATTTAAATGGTGATAAACATGAGTGAATTAAGTAATAAACATTTGTTTTAGGCCAATACTGTTATAGGCTCACAGGTAGTATAGTTCACAAACATTAGGCCTGTATTATTAAAATACTGTGTTTTCACAAGTAAGCATGAAGTGTATGTTTTTTGTAAATACATCTATACCAGTTTAGATAGTACTATATATACATACACACACACACACACACACACACACACACACACACACACACACACACACACACACACACACACACACACACACACACACACACACACACACACACACACACACACACACTGTGTGTGTGTGTGCATATATCCATACATACATACATATATATTAGTATAAATTCAGAGATGTTCTTGAAAAAAGAACACATAAATGATTAAAGGACAACATTACAATGGCCAGCAAAGGTAAGTAATATTTAACACAAAATCCTGCTGTACACGTACAAGAAAGATGTTTGCCGTTAAATAGGTGTTTTTTTAATTGCATGTGAATAATATGCACATGCAATGATTACATCAAGTAACACACCCAAATGCAATGTTTTGCTGCAAAGTCAATGGCAGCTTCTCTAAACTTAGCAACTGGCTCCTGGTGGACCATTACTGAAGACACGATTCATACATCAATATTAATAACACTATTCATTAATTAGGACTGTTAACATTTCCAAAACTTCACGTGTACAAGAACATACTTGAAAGTTTGGAAACAACACAGTCTTCAGCATACATACAATATTAATTAGATAATCTGAAGTCAACAAAACAAGGCCAAAGACATATTTAGTGAATTATAACATTTATTTTTTTTGTTCTTTTTGAGAGCGAGTAACAGGCCTGCTTGTTGTCTCTTGTATTTTCCTTTTTCGTTTTGCAACAACTTTAGCCACAACAGAGCCACTTTGAGTGGCCTCTGGCACTTCACGGCCAGGGCTTGTGGCCAGTGACTCACCTACAGGGCTTTTGGGCAGTGACTCACCTACAGGGCTTGTGGGCAGTGACTGTTCACCTACAGGGCTTTTGGGCAGTGACTGTTCACCGACAGGGCTTTTGGGCAGTGACTCACCTACAGGGCTTTTGGGCAGTGACTCACCTACAGGGCTTGTGGGCAGTGACTGTTCACCAACAGGGCTTTTGGCCAGTGACTCACCGACAGGACTTGTGCCCACTGACACATGTGAGCAAGTTGGTAGACACTGCACAAGTGATGGTTGGTCTGTTTCATGTGTGTCTTTTTTTGTTTGTGTCCAAAAACTGGTCAGTAGTAACTGCTTGTGCTGTTTTGTTTTTGTCGCCTCCTTTGTAGGTGTCAGCTCCTGATTTTGTACAGATGGCAGCGGTAGGATGTCGTCAGGAACCTGCACAGCAATGTCTGCTACTTGACCGGTAACATTCGGACCTGGGGAATGAAGATCAGATGCATGTGGTGAAAAATGACCAGCATGTAAAGATCCTGCCTGTGAGGTGTTGAAGTTTAAATGTGGTACAGTAGTCATTCTCAAGTGATTAGCTTGGGTTTGCTGAACAACTAATGCTTCGAATGAGGTGTTGATTTTTTGCAACTGTTTAGGCACTTCAATGAAGACTCTGTGGAGATGTGCCAATTGTGATATCGTTTCTTCCTGCAGTGCAATCATCCTTTCCAGCACTGTCATCAGATCAGAATGGCGACGATTTTCTGCTTCCACAATTTTTCCCTCAGAAGCTACAATTGCATCGTATGTGGTAGTTGATGGACGATTTGGCGGTAAAACTGTTTCAATTGGAAACTCTTCATGCTCACTTGATTGTATTTCTGTGTCTATGGCGGTGGCATCATCATCATCATCATCTTCATCATCATGTTCTAAAAATAAATGTACACATTATTAAATGGCATGTTAATCTCTGCTGTGTTACTATGTAATTATACTGTGTCATAAGTAACAACTAACATGTTTCCATACGTTTTATAACCTCACATTAAAAACTACCTTGACTTACGAATAATGTTTGGACTCAGTATGAAATATGAATGAATGAAAACTTGCTGTAAACTCACAACTCCTACATGATAGTTAACATCACTAACACAATACATGTTGCCTTACACTTCATTTTCACTGACACTAAGTAATCCTATTTAAAGAACATGTGCAAAACAAATAATGAACATGACAACATAACATATAGAAGTGCACATATTATATGGCCACCAACTGATACACTCACCTTCTAGGTGTGTTGAGCTGCATGACCCAGGTGAAGACACTTGTTCCGTCTCAGGTGACACATGTCCTCCAGGGGCAACTATATATAACAATAACATTAGTTTTACATTTACATGTGTAAATATTGAACAAACACTTATTGTATGTTCTGTATTTATGAGTACCTAACAGCATCAGTTCCTTAACCGAAAATGTGTGTGTTAAAGTGAACATAAATAGTTGTAATAACAATGTACATGCCTATGTACTTAGAACTTTTGAGTTCCCTAACATACAACATACTATGTTTCTGCAGTAATGCGTGAGGATAAATAGATTAAAATTGTACATAAAAATCATATGTTGTGTAGTGATATCAGTATCATCATGTACATAACTATCATGAGATGAACATTCACAATGTTTATCATGAAGGTGGTCATATTGCAAAAAGTTTTGTGTTTGGTACAGGATATGTGTGGTACATTAATAGAAGATGTGGCACACCTGAATGTGGCTGTCACTCAATAAGACAAGACATGCAGTGTGTGATAATGTGTTGTTGATAGTAGTTCAACTATAGATATGAGTGAACTAATGTGTGACGTACGCTTTGATAACTAATGAGTTGTTGGGGCATTTAGTAGCTAGAGTTACGCTTTCAAATGAGTGTGATTAACTTCAGTTGTGCTAGTCAGGTTGTAAGAACGGTATTCCCTTCCCATAAAAAGCCTAATCAGCCAGACCTTTCAATTTCTTCAAACAGGTGAAAATGGTGTGAACTAAGTTGACCCTAAGATGAGCCTGTAATTTGTGTTTGTGCTGAACCCCACCCCCTCTGTTGACGTGTATGCTGTGATGAGATATTCATTGCAGCTGCTTTAACACAATGTTAGAGGAGCTAAATAGTCGTCTGCAGTGTTTAAGTTATGAACACAATGACATAACATATGCAACGTGTGCCTCATTATGCTGTCTGTATATGACATAAAGCACAAATGGACCTTTTCATAAACAACTATAGATGTGTTAGTGCAAGTGATGTTTGTAGGCCGTTGCATGCAATATATTTGATGCATGCTTAGAATAGGCAGTAATGTTGTGTTTGTAGGAGTAAAATAAATAAAATACACAATAATATTATACATATTTATGTTCTGTACCTGTAGCTAGTAATAATTTCTCATTAGCATGTGTTACACATGTGTACTACCCTGTTGTTCCCCATCTTCGCCCACCATCAATTGCTTCCACTGCAGCAATGCATTTTGGGAATTCACATGTAAATGACCACGCTATGGCACGTGCTATATTAGTTACTGCTTTTAGTAGGACTACAACATATATGTCTATTTTGAGATATATATATATATACAGAATCAGACATATACATATATAGATGCAGGTATGCTTATATTGTGAAGACAGTATAAAAAGCAGCGGAAATATGCAAAATAACTGTAAGCAACGACACGCCTAGTACAGTAATATTTCTCACCTGGTGGAAATTGTGAGGGATAAATTCCAATATCACGGTCACCAGCCAAGCCCTCGACGACGACGGGAAGTAATTTTGCCCGAAGCAGCTCCTCCAATGGAGTTAATATCAGACGTTGTGGTGTCGGCCCACCTCCAGTGCCAGTAGCATGCACGCGTTGGTCTTGTATTTTCCTTTTTAATTTTGACCTAATATCGTCAAATCTCTTGTGACAATTCCGCTTGTTCCTGACATGATTCCCACACGCATTGACACCAATGACTATTGTTTCCCACATTTCTTTTTTGCTTGATGAACTTGTCCGCCCTTGAAAAACATATAAAATATATGAGGTAAATTAATAATAATACAAGCACCAGTTTCCTACACTGCTAGCTGTTTCAAGAGAAAACAAACATGCTGTTTTAGGTGTAATATGTGAAGCACATGAGCATTCACTACTAAACCTATACATGTACTGTAAGCAAGGTTGCATTAATATTGTATGCAGTTCTCGCAAATTGAACGTCTGAGTTTTGTTGTCCTTGTAACGCATGATAAAAAGCTGTTTTTCCACACTAATTAACATAGAAAGATATTCTGTACCCATATTTGCATATGAACAAAACTCAGATGACCTAGGATCACATGTATTTGAAGAATAAATGTCAAGGTACACTTACCTACTAAATGTCCATAGATACTGTCATAGTGCTCCAGAATCCCAGTGACAAGAGCTCTATTTTCCTGGTCATTGAAGCGAGGATTACGTGGCTTCTCCACACGTTTCTTCCGAGCAGGTTTAGGGTCAGAGCTTGGCTGGTGCTGACTGGACTCTCCTTCTTCCAATGGAAGAGACTCCAAAAGCTGCCCACCAGCAAGCACGCCACCACCAGACACCCCATCAGCAACTGAGCCACCAGCAGCACTCCCACTCCCAGCACCAGCACTCCCACTCCCAGCAACAGCAGTCGCACTCCTAGCACCAGCACTCCCACTCCCAGCAACAGCACTCGCACTAATACCACCAGCACTCCCACTCCCAGCAACAGCACTCCCACTCCCAGCAACAGCACTCCCACTCCCAGCAACAGCACTCACACTCCCAGCAACACCACTCGCAGCAACAGCACTCCCACTCCCAGCAACAGCACTTGCACTCCTAGCAACATCACTCCCCTGAACAGTACGTTCACTCCGACGCGTACTCGCACGAGTAGCACTCCCACTCCCACCAGCATCACTCTTCCCACGCTTTGCGGGCATACTTACAGCACTCACAAAAAACAGACAAGAAATGTACAGCCAATCACACGAAACACTTCCACATATAAAACAAGACAAAGATGTAAACAAAACAACAAAGGACAAAGCTCTCCCAATACACAACAAGTCTCTCAGTCAATATGCAAATCTTAAATCACCCAGCTCTGTGCGTCTCTCTCTCTCTCACTCCCAACAACACAGAGAATGATTAACAGTACACGTTGCCTTTAAATATGGCGCGCTATCCAATACATGCTTGGTTCGCCTGATTCAGCAAGATTTGTGATTGGGCAACCTAACAGCACCCCGCCACGCACGCCGATACACCTGTGTGTGATCGGCAAATCATCGTGAGAGTGGGCGGATTTGTTTTCGGCTTGATTTTGAATGTATTCGGCACTTACTGCATACGGAGAGGGAAAATCGCCAATAACATGACTAATCGGTAAGCTTGCCGATTTCACATAATCGTCGCTTACTGCATGAGGCCCTTTGTCTACAATCTCATCCTTACCCTTGCCTCAGCGCCACAGGAGGTGTTTTTCTCCCACTTTCAAACCTTATTGTTAAACACTTCTTTGA
This sequence comes from Ascaphus truei, assembly GCF_040206685.1. Lineage (NCBI taxonomy): Eukaryota > Metazoa > Chordata > Amphibia > Anura > Ascaphidae > Ascaphus > Ascaphus truei. Next base: position 192,631,904 of record NC_134485.1, on the reverse strand, counting down.
AGTATATGCATTCCACAGTGTCAATTCAACACAGCGTCTTCCTAAAGACGCACCAGATTCAACCTTACCCACCCAGCGTACATCTGCGTTGCTCCAAAGGCGCACAGCCTGATGAGGGCCCCCCCAAGAACTGCTCCCCTCTGCACAGGACCAGCGTGCTAAGGGTTAACATGTGCTTGTTCTTTGTTGAATCGGCAACCCCACCCACTGGAATGTTAATGAGCCAAGGGGACAAAGAAAAGATCTTTTTGTTCACAGACGCACCAGATTCAACCTCACCCACCCAGCGTACCTCTGCATTGCTCCAAAGGCGCACAGCCTGATGACGCCCCCCCCCCCCCCCAAGAACTGCTCCCCTCTGCACAGGACCAGCGTGCTAAGGGTTAACATGTGCTTGTTCGTTGTTGAATCGGCAATCCCACCCACTGGAATGTTAATGAGCCAAGGGGACAAAGAAAAGATCTTTTTGTTCACAGACGCACCAGATTCAACCTCACCCACCCAGCGTACATCTGCGTTGCTCCAAAGACGCACAGCCTGATGAGGGCCCCCCCAAGAACTGCTCCCCTCTGCACAGGACCAGCGTGCTAAGGGTTAATATGTCCTTGTTCTTTATTGAATCGGCAACCCCACCCACTGGAATGTTAATGAGCCAAGGGGACAAAGAAAAGATCTTTTTGTTCACAGACGCACCAGATTCAACCTCACCCACCCAGCGTACATCTGTGTTGCTCCAAAGGCGCACAGCCTTTGACGCAGCCAAAGGGCGTGAGCCGTTTGCTGCCGTTCGCTGATGTTAAAGTGATGTTAAAGCTGCTCTATTTCTATCTGAAACACATAAGCCCTTTATCCCCTGTACCCAATTTTCCAACTTTATCTGTCCATGAAATGTCTGTAAATTCCCTGTATAACCCTGTTCTTTTATCGTAACCATGTCTTTTTTATAACTCTGTGCCCAGGACATACTTCCTGGTAAAACATTTTTATAAATAAAATAAATAAATAAAATAAATAAAAACTTCACCTGTATAAGTTAGCAATTTTAGTGTCTTTAGTGCAGAGCCTCCCATGTTCAGTTCTCAAAAGAAACCAGCCAGCCAGGTTTTCAGAATAACACATACCTACAGCAAGCAGGTTATCTGAGTGATGATTAGAGCAATGGTAATTTGTTAATTAGAAAATTAGGACTACATTCTGGGGAGACTTTATGGTTGCCAAACGTCCTGTATATACAGGATTGTCCCTTATTTAATTGACTTGTCCTGTTGTCCCGGAAGGCCTGTTGGGACCCTTAATTGTCATGTATTTTAATGTCTTGATGTGAAAACCCTGAATTTTAAATTACTGAAATTAAATCAGTCATAAAAACGCAATAGATTTCTATTTGAGGGCAAACGTTACCTTTTACAATAGATGTCGCCTTACTAAATTATTAAAATAATAAAGTTAGGACACTGCCTGGTCATCTCATACTACCCTGACACCCACCCCTATAGGCGTTATTTCTTGTCCCACCACTGCGTGTTAGTTCAGTGCGCGTCTTTCCCCTCTCTACCAAGAGTAGAGAGAGATGATAAAACCCCCCAAACTAAATCTTGTGTGGACATATTTAAAGGGGGGAAAAAATAAAACAAAAACAGCAGCTTAGACAGCAGCTTTAACATCGTATATCTCCACATAATGAAACTGCAGCTTGCTGGACTGGAACTGGTGTATCTGTGTAGTTATCACTCCCCACTAGCATCACATGAGAGACCTCTCAGACAAATACAGATATAGTGTAAATCCTCACGATTTAAGTGCAATGCACTTACATCAATATAAAAGACATTGCACTCTGAGAAACAGACGGGATCTCCCTGGGTGCTAGACACTGAAATCTTCGCGTCTCACTGGCTCTGCCCTCGCGATGACGTATGTCAGTCCCTGGATGGTTAGCACTCCCGGATGGGAATTCTTCCTTCATTCCGTCTGCCTCTGGGGCAACGCTCCTTCACCCTACGTGTTTCACTGGTCGGATTCTTCATTAGTTATCAGCAGCAATCTGACCCTCTCTTAAATAGTCACCTGCATTTGCCTATTGGTCCAACTTTACTTGTCCCATAAGTAGAGCACACGGATGTCTCAATAATGTCTCTCGTATAATATTCCGGCACCAAAGGAATGTCAGAACATAGCACCTCCGTATCAGTCCATGACCTATAGATGCAGTAGTGTCCCCTATCATGGAACAACATCGCCTCACTAAAAACAATAAAAGTAAAATATAGTTGTATATATACAAGTTGTATTGTGCTTACTACCTGAAGTGAATTAGACAATATCTGCTATCTTACATAACAATAACTAAAATGATATATTTTGCATAGAAAACTTAACAATCGCCACAATTCATTATATAAATTACAATGGATAATTAATTGATAGAACTTATTCTTATAGCCTCTCTGTAAGAGACATGCAGAGGTTTGTAAGGCTGAGCTTATAGTGCCGGCGAGGGCAACGCGACTGTGACGTCACCCATCGGTTGCTAGCGAAAGTTGTTATTCGCTTTCCGGCGATGTCGCGGGCGACCAGGTCTTTGATTGGTTCAGATGCTGTCACATGTGGCGACAGCCTCTGAAAAATCAAATTTGACTGGCTTCAAAAATTCACGCCACCAGCGTCTCTCCCATTGCTCCATCGCGTCGAGCTCACTATAAGTGCTTGCGACGGCGACAATGCATTTGTTTTCGAGTGACGTTGCGACGGCGGAACTATAAGCGCAGCCTAAGAGAATTGCAGAGGTACAACCAGGGAGACAGATTTGGGGGAATTTAAACCCTGGCTTTATTCAGCCATCCCTTTAAACAACACAGTACCCACAAAAATAAACAAATAGTCAGCCTATCCCTTTGTAACGGCTAACTCACTTCCTCAGTCCCTATCTGCAAGGCTGAGAGGATACGCCTCTTACCAACCTATCACCCCAAAGTCTAAAGAGGTACCTGTAAGCAGGGGCTCTTTGTGTCTGTCTCTGAGTCTGGTTGGTGTTGGTGAGGGGCCAGCCTTTGGCAGGTTTGCGGGTTCTCTGTGCCAAAGAATAGAGATCTGGTCCCTGGTGTCTTGCTAGAAGCACACAGTCCTCCATTGTGCTCAAGAGTCTCTCTACATAGTTTCCAGCTTTTCTACATGTCTGATTAGCCAGGTAGAGACTTAATAATTGTCTTTAGCTGCAATTAACCTGCTCCATGCTGGATTCCTCAGACCACTACAGGCTTATATTGAAGTCTTATTTTGACAAGGGTTAAGTCCCTTTTACACTCTCACATGATGTGGGGGAGGGGGGGGTAAATTACCCCTTTACAGATCACATATTAGGAAATTAAACATATATCAGGGTTACAGAGAACTATTAGTCCTCATAAAAAACTTGGTCACAACCACTACAGCTCAGTGTATAAATTGCAGAGAGCAATTGAATTATAGATGATTATTCATGTAGCCTCTATACTACTGTCCAGAGTCAATATTAATGAGTCCATGCCTACTGAACAGACAAAAATTCCTCACCATTAGTAAGAATTCTCTCTCTCTCTCTCTCTCTCTCTCTCTCTCTCTCTCTCTCTCTCTCTCTCTCTCTCTCTCTCTCTCTCTCTCTCTCTCTCTCTCTCGTGTGTGTGTGTATATATATATATATATATATATATATATATATATATATATAAATATATGTAACGGTTATTTCCTCCACCACAATCACAGATATAGAGTGAGTGTGTGAACGTATGTGTTACCAGGTGTGGTGCATATACCTGTAGGTTCACAAGAGACCTAAGCCTCCGCTTGTTGGGAACCTGGGGTGAGACCTTAAGCTCGATCTGGTTCACAGCACCTCCACCTGTGTAGGGTTCTAGGAATGTAGAAGGTTGCCTACACAGGACCCACATATACAATAAACACATACACAGGAATGTATATAACCACTTTACTGTAATGCAGAATAATCACACACCTTGATAATAGTAATACTTCCCCTAGAGGGTAACTCCACAAATATAACTCAGTCCAAAGTGTCTTTCACTCCACTAGGAGTGTACCTACCCACCACCGTGTATGCCCACACCGTGTCCACAGCCTAACCCCTTTGTCCCGTGGTCAGCGCTGCCACTATGTGTAATGAATATATATATATATATGATACGTTGGTGCACTTAGGAAGGTACCTGCCGAGCGCTCCTGCACTCGGGCCAGCAATCAACTTCAAAAAGGATCTGCCGCTTGGGGATCCCGTCTGTCATCCAATGCTTCCTCGCACGAGGGTCCGTCAGGGGTGATCCCACCCTGGAGATAGTCTCTGTCTCTTTAGCACAGACTTGAGCCCAAGTCTCTTGTCGGGGAGCACAGCGTCCGCTGTGTTCCTATCTAACACTAGTACTACTATGACAGGGTCCCTAACCTAAGGCCTGTCCCTGTAGCACCACAAGCTGGGGAGTTCAGGACCTATCTGGGGCTTAAGGGGTTACTGGCCTAATGCAGTGGGTCACTGACCCTTCACTCACCTCCTTCCCCTAACTCTTCCTGGTCCAGACTGACTAACGTGCTCAGAGCCCATGAAATGTATCAATCCCCCTGTGCAGGGAGATACTCTAGCCCTATTGGCTCCCTGGTGTCACGTGGGGCGCTTCTGAGGCTCATGGGATCTGTAGTCCCTGCTGTGAGCCCTCCTGTGATTTGCTGCCTCTCGCGCGCTTGTTCTGCGCATGCGCGAGCTGTCTCTGTGCCTCCCGTCGCCTGGTCTTACTGCTCATGCGCGAAGTAATGAGTGATGGCGGCGCCCTGCATCGGGAACCACGGGGGGCCTCGCAACGTGACCGTGTCCCCGACAACCGGCCGCACACGTTCCCGGCAACCGGCCGCATCAAGGGGAGAGCGTGCGAGCCCGCACATGCCCCCACGCTACCGGCCGCAGTGAGTCCCGGAGGAGGGGGTCTACAACGGAAGGGGGACCTGGCTACATATATATATATATATATATATATATATATATATATGTATATATATATATATATATATATATATATATATATATATATATATATATATGCAAATACAACTGTATGCTCATCTGCATGTCTTAGGCAGGTCTGCAACCCCGCCTTTCCCCATCATCACCCAGCATACAGCACTTCCACTGCATATATATACACATACAGTGTTCGACAAATCACCTAAAAATCTACTCGCCCAACCAAAAAATCTACTCGCCACCTAGTCCCGCCCCCAACTCCGCCCCTAGTCCCGCCCCCACTCCGCCCCTAGTCCCGCCCCCAACCCCGCCCCCAACCCCGCTTTAAAATAAAATATATAAATAAAATACATTTAATAAATTCCTAGTCAGAACAACATTCGTTTTTGACATAAATGTATTTATTGTATTACATTATACTACAATTAGTCGTGTGTGTGTGTGTGTGTGTGTCAATGTCGGATCAGAAATAAAAGCCAGATGTGAATGACTAGTTTCCTGAACCCCTTAACCAGTGTCTGGACGTCGGCGCTTCACAGAGAGAGACAGAGACAGACAGACACACACACACAAACACACAGAGAGCGGCACACCCACACACACACACACACACACACACACAGAGAGAAAGAGAGACACACAGAGAAAGAGAGACACACAGAGAAAGAGAGAGAAAGAGAGACACACACACTGAGAGAATGAGAGACAAAGAGAGAGTGCGACACAGAGCGAAGAAGAGAGTGCGACAGAGAGAACGAAGAAGAGAGTGCGACAGAGAGGGAGAGGGCGACACAGGGGGAGGGCGACACAGGGAGAGGGCGACACAGGGAGAGGGTGACACAGGGGGACGGAGAGGGTGGGTCACACAGGGAGAGGGTGACACGGAGAGGGAGAGGGAGGGTGACACAGGGAGCGGGACAGGGTGACACAGGGAGAAGGTGACACAGTGAGAGGGTGAGCGGGAGAGGGTGAGAGGGAGAGGGTGACACAGGGAGAGGGTGAGAGGGAGGGTGACACAGGGAGAGGGAGGGTGACACAGGGAGAGGGAGGGTGACACAGGGAGAGGGATGGTGACACAGGGAGAGGGAGGGTGACACAGGGAGAGGGAGGGTGACACGGAGAGGGTGACACAGGGAGAGGGAGGGTGACACAGGGAGAGGGTGACACATGGAGATGGAGAGGGTGGGTGACACAGGGAGAGGGAGGGTGAGAGGGTGACACAGGGAGAGGGTGAGAGGGAGAGGGTGACACAGGGAGAGGGAGGGTGACACAGGGAGAGGGTGACACAGGGAGAGGGAGAGGGTGGGTGACACAGGGAGAGGGAGGGTGAGAGGGTGACACAGGGAGAGGGTGAGAGGGACAGGGTGACACAGGGAGAGGGTGACACAGGGAGAGGGTGACACAGGGAGAGGGAGGGTGACACAGGGAGAGGGAGGGTGACACAGGGAGAGGGAGGGTAACACAGGGAGAGGGAGGGTGACACAGGGAGAGGGTGACACAGGGAGAGAGAGGGTGACACAGGGAGAGGGAGGGTGACACAGGGAGAGGGTGGCACAGGGAGAGGGTGGCACAGGGAGAGGGAGAGCGTGGGTGACAGGGAGAGGGAGGGTAACACAGGGAGAGGGAGGGTGACACAGGGAGAGGGAGGGTGACACAGGGAGAGGGAGAGGGTGGGTGACACAGGGAGAGGGAGGGTGACACAGGGAGAGGGAGGGTGACACGGAGAGGGTGACACGGAGAGGGTGACACAGGGAGAGGGTGACACAGGGAGAGGGTGACACAGGGAGAGGGTGACACAGGGACAGGGAGAGGGACACAGGGACAGGGAGAGGGTGACACAGGGAGAGGATGACACATGGAGAGGGAGAGGGAGGGTGACACAGGGAGAGGAAGGGTGACACAGGGAGAGGGAGGGTGACACAGGGAGAGGGAGGGTGACACAGGGATAGGGAGGGTGACAGGGAGAGGGAGGGTGACACAGGGACAGGGAGAGGGTGACACAGGGAGAGGGAGAGAGAGGGTGACACAGGGAGAGGGAGAGGGTGACACAGGGAGAGGGAGGGAGGGAGGGAGAGTGTGACACAGGGAGAGGGAGAGGGTGACACAGGGAGAGGGAGGGTGACACAGGGAGAGGGAGGGTGACACAGGGAGAGGGTGGCACAGGGAGAGGGTGGGTGACACAGGGAGAGGGAGGGTGACACAGGGAGAGGAGGGTGACACAGGGAGAGGGAGGGTGACACAGGGAGAGGGAGGGTGACACAGGGAGAGGGAGGGTGACACAGGGAGAGGGAGGGTGACACTGAGAGGGAGAGGGTGACACAGGGACAGGGAGAGGGTGACACAGGGACAGGGAGAGGTTGACACAGGGACAGGGAGAGGGTGACACAGGGACAGGGAGAGGGTGACACAGGGACAGGGAGAGGGTGACACAGGGAGAGGGTGACACAGGGAGAGGGTGACAGGGAGAGGGAGAGAGAGGGAGAGGGTGACACAGGGAGAGGGAGAGGGTGACACAGGGAGAGGGAGAGGGTGACACAGGGAGAGGGTGACACAGGGAGAGGGTGACACAGGGAGAGAGTGACACAGGGAGAGGGTGACACAGGGAGAGGGTGACACAGGGAGAGGGTGACACAGGGAGAGGGTGACACAGGGAGAGGTAGACACAGGGAGAGGGAGACACAGGGAGAGGGAGACAGGGTGACACACTCACAGACACCCACTCTCACTCAGACAAACTCACACTCACACACACACACAGTCTGTCACTCACACACACAAACACTCACCCGCAAGGCAGGGGTCTCACATGGCAGCAGTGGGGCCTCCGCACGGCAGGAGGGCCTCTGCAAGGGGCCGCGCCACCTCCAGAGGCGGACGCCGACACCCTGATAGAATGGAGAAGGCGGTAGGGGATTTCCCCTGCTTAGAGCAGGGAGAGGCTCCGGTTAGGGGATTTCCCCTGCTTAGAGCAGGGAGAGGCTCCGGTTAGGGGATTTCCCCTGCTTAGAGCAGGGAGAGGCTCTGGTTAGGGGATTTCCCCTGCTTAGAGCAGGGAGAGGCACGCGTGGGGTGAGGGGGGGGGGTCACGGAGGCCGGGAGAGATTGGTGTGAGGGGGGGTGGTGGATGGCCCGATGGGAGGGGGTGGTGGATGGCCCGATGGGAGGGGGGGGTGGATGGCCCGAAGGGAGGGGGTGGTGGATGGCCCGATGGGAGGGGGGGCGGATGGCCCGATGGGAGGGGGGGGTGGATGGCCCGATGGGAGGGGGGGCGGATGGCCCGATGGGAGGGGGGGCGGATGGCCCGATGGGAGGGGGGGGTGGATGGCCCGATGCGAGGGGGGGCGAATGGCCCGATGGGAGGGGGGGTGACAGATGGCCCTGCAGGGGCCTGAGGCAGACAGGCGCGGCTGCCGGAAGGGGGAGGAGTGGAAGAGCTGACGAGGGAAAGTTGCTGAGAGGCGGGGGAGGAGCGAAGGCACTGCTCAGAGAGCCGCAGGCGGGGTAATCTCCCCAAACAACATGAACCCGCCTCCGGCTTTTTTATTTTTTTCTCCAGCGCGGGAAAAACAGCAGCGCGAGCGGGGGAAAAACAGCGCGCGAGCACGGGAAATTTAAAAAATACACGTGTGCTGCTTGGGCCAATATTTACTCGCCCGGGGGTTAAATCCACACGCCCCGGGCGTGTAAATGTATATAATTGTCGAACACTGTATATATATATATACATGTAGAGGTATTTTTTGATTATATATATATATATATATATATATATATACTGCTGCGGCCAAGTTTATTCGAGCATTTGCCCGTTCTTGGCCGCAGCAGTAGCCTGGCGCGCGTCCGAGGGTGACGGGCGCGCGCCGAAGCAGCGGAAGAGCGCCCTCCGATCGGGGCGCTCTCCCTACCGCTGCCGGGTCCGCCGGGTCCCCCGGAACCCCCTGCCGCCATCCCGCGATCGCGGGACACCAGGGCTCCCTCGGGGAGCCCTGGACGCGCGTGCAGGGGGCGCAGGCTCCCGAAGACGCGTGACCGCGCGTCTATGACGCGCGGCACGCCGAGGGGCAACCACTAGCAAGCCGGGAAATCTCCCGGCTTGCGGTACCGGCCACACTTTAATAAAGTGTGTCGGTAGTGTATATATGAAAAAAGAAAGAGAAGGCGCACTCTCCTAGTGAAATGGTTACACTCACAAACATAGAATAATAATGTGCATGTATGAGTTCAATACTCCATCTCCGTCTCAGTTCCTCGGGTCCTCATTGTCTCCAGCGTGCATCTGCCGTGGTGTAGGACGCCTTCCGGAAACCGGAAGTGGAGATGGCGCACTTCAAACTTTGTCCTCCGGCAATCCGTGGCACCTGCGTGGGATTCCCCCTTCGTTGTAGTCTTCAATGGGAGCCTGGTTCACAGTGTGGGACCGCTTCAGCACAAGTCGGAGACAAACTCAACCTTACGCGTTTCATTGTGTTTATGCAACTTCGTCAGAGGCTGGTGTTGTTTTGGAACTTCCCATAATTATATCAAAAGAGTCCAGCTGGTATTAGTTAAGTGGTAATATTCATCCTGATGTCTAATGGTACTTTTAAAGCTACAACACTAAAGTATATGGAATGATGTACAAAACAACCTATAGAGTATTTACATAACATGGATACATATTGAAACATTTCAAAAGTAATAAAATATTTTATACAAAAAAAAATCATAAAAACTTGTCAATTAGTTAGACTGGTGTGGATATGAAAAACAAATGTACTAATAGATAACTCAAACAGTAGAATACAAAAAAATTGAGGTGATAAACACCATGATTAGTGCTCTGAAAAATAGATGATAATTAGTTAAGGGATAAGGCTGGATAGCTAAAGGATAGATAAGCAAAATGTAATTTACAAAAAAGAGACTGCTGATCTAATGTGAACCATATTAATTCATCTGGACAGCGTGTGCAGAGCCAGAACACAACCAAAAGATATTGTTGACAGCTTAGTAGAACTAAACTGTATCAAAAATAGAGAGGGGTAGCGGAATAAGGAAAAGACAATCCATAATATGACTAAATATTATATGTATTTATAATATCCCTAATTTATTATGATGAATAAATATCCTAAATAATAATGTGTGTGTATATATTTCTGAATATACCCCTGGTGTGCTGTCTCTTTGTTGCTGGGCCTCCATCTGGTAATATCTCATCTATTTGATTTTTTACGGGTTTAGCATTTGGATACCTTGTGACATGTGAGTGCGTCTCTCTCTCTCTCTCTCTCTCTCTCTCTCTCTCGCTCTCTCTCTCCTGTTAAAATATATATATATATAAAACAATTAAATCCAATTATAAAACATATATTATTGTATTAATGAATAAGTGTATATCAAAGGAGGGAGCAATATATGCTCAACACAACTCCGTAGAAGAAACACCAATATGCAGAGACAGAGAGACCTGGCAAAAGCCTATACGATGGTACTTACGTCGATGTACCCTTTTGGGAATTGGGTACTGTGACGGTGAGATGGTAACCAGGCTCACCATAAAGGTTAAACCCACTTGGTTACCACTGATTCATGTATTGGGGTTCCTGAGTGTCAGCTCTTGAGCCCAGTGTTTGTCCAGGCATTGTGTAAAATGATGTGACAATAAATAATTTTCTGTGTTTTACCTTTCCATTTGTGTCAATAAGCAGAGATTGCTAGGCTATAAGTTTCAGGGTGGGTTTTGCGGAGAAAGTCTTATCAGATTGTGCCTAGGTAGTCAGGGTCCAGAGTTGCTGGATACCCCAAAAATGTAACCGGCAATCAGGTCGGAATCCCGGATACATATAGGCACAATGCTCCAGTCAAAATCCTGTCTTGAAAACGCTTTGCGCGACTCACCGCTAGGATTCCCTGCTTCAGCACAGACCAGAAAGGTAAATGGGGCATAGTGATGAGTGGTATCACTGAAATGGTAAAGGGGTCCCTAGTATAAGGGGGGATACCCAGTTAATGCCCAAGTCACCCAGAACCTGGTATAGGGTTTCTGGGGGTACTCCAACCATATATAAGGTTTAGAGGTGTTTTTAAAGCTAAGTCGGGTTTGCAGTGTGTGAGGGATATGGCTAGTGGGAATAAAAGTGCAGATTCTCATTCTATCCCTCATAACCAAAAGACTTAGAAAGTATAACAGTGTAAATTATATTTTATTAAACAGATATTTTTAAAGTGTTTAAATGCTTGTGCACGGTATATGAGCTGGGGACTTCCAGTTCCACGGTTCCGAGAGACCATGTGGTTACCAAGCTTGGTGCCATCAAGTCTGCTCGGGTCCCGGACATAAAAGCCTCAGAGGTTGCCAAGGTGTGAAAGCCATTTGGGCAGCAGAGTTAGCCTCAAGTACTTAGATCGTGGGAGGAATGGAAGTCATCGTACCACCATTTGCCCCAGCCCAGACTTTGAGGAGCCTAACTCAGTGGGTGGCTTCTGCCTGACATTTGGCAGAGGGGCCAGGTTGGAGCAAGCCCTTGTCAGAATCTGAATCCACGTGTGCCCGACTTAGACTGGCAGTGCTCTGATAAGCTGGTAGGATACTTCCCATGCTCGGATTGGCCGTAGTATTTCATGAATGAACTCTGAAATACCATTAGAAACCCTCAGCCAATCCGGAGGAGAGATTCTAAGCACCAGAATGGCAGCAGCAAATTGGAATGTCCAAAAAATAGCATCGAGCCGGCTTCAGAAATTTCAAGTCCCACTTTTCAAGGCCAAGTTCTGAGAATAGAACGTAGCGGTCGCGGCTGGGATTGTAAACCTAAAACATTTCCAGGATGGTTGGGACTAACTCCCAGTCAACGGACTTTAGCATCTCTGGAAGAAAGAGAGCGGTGGTGTCAGGAACTTCATGCCAATTTGTGTTCCAGGACATTTCGGGCCAAGTCCCGGTCAACCTAAAGACTTTATGTGCTATTTTACCTAGGAAAGTCTAGTTTTGTATCCCAGACCCCCAGTAAGTGTGTTTTCTTCTGTATTTTGTAATCCACGTCTATACGTCTGTTGCAATAGAGTAAATGACAATTTGTTTTACTAACTTGTTTTGCTCAGTGACTGATCCCAGTAAAATCATGTAAATACCTGGTCTCCCGTGACAGGTACCTAGTGTATATATCCAAAATGTTTCTTTAGCACACAACCGTTTAATCTGTCTTCACTCAATAATGAGGGAGGGACGGCTTCCAAGCCCATGATAGTCATAGACTTGTGATCTTTATGGTGTATTTCCAAAAAATGTCTAGATAGACTCTGCATTTGGAAGCCCCTTATTGCATTACGACGATGTTCAAGAAAACGTGTTGCTAAAGTGTGAGACGTCCTACCAATATATTGTGGTCCACAAGTACAAGAGATTACATAAACCACATATGTGGATAGGCAATTAATATAGCCTATCACAGATTATTCTGTGTGGTCATTGTTTGAAATAATCCTCTGTGTGGTTTTGAGATGCTTGCATGTGATGCAACGTTCTCTCCCACACTGAAAATTATCATTCACCAGTGCCTTATTGGCTGTACAGTTGGACTGCGCAGATTTAAATTTACTAGATGCCAGAATGGTTTTCATATTCCTTGCACTTTTATAAACCATTGGAATCTGTTTTGGTAGCCTTGAACCAATAATGGAATCACTTGTTAGAATCCTCCAATGTTTATTTAATACTTTTTTAATCTGGTGTGTACATTGATTGTATTTGGTAATAAATGTAGGGGTTCATAGGATGAATCAGCTGACTTACTCCTGATGTTTCTATCACCTATTTTACCTAGTTTAATCCTGGATTATTCCAAAAGACAGACCCTGTCCATCTGTTTTACAGTCTCCAGTGTCTTTAGCAACTGTCCTTTACCATATCCCTTCTCCAAAAATCTCTTGACTAATCTTTGACTCTGTGTGTCAAAATCTGACTCTAAATTCCTCCTGATCCTCAGAAACTGACTCTTTGGGATGTTCTCTAGCCATTTGTTTGTAGTGATTACTAGATGAATGTATGTAAGCATTAGTGACAACTGGTTTGAAATGTTTTTTTGTTAGAATTCTACTATCGCCACCCACAGAGAGTTCCAAATCCAATTTTTTTGATAAGGATCAATATGATATGTAATTGTTCCTGAATGAGGAGAATATGCTGATAATTCCTCTTTGTTCCCATCCCAGACAATGAGCAGATCATCTATGTACCAGCCATAGTACACCAGACCCACCTCCAGCCGCACATCCCCCGAAACATGAAGGCTCTCCCACAGCCCCATGTAGAGGATTGCATAGCTGGGAGCGAATCTTGTGCCCATGGCCATACCACAAGTCTGTATATAATATTTATCCTCAAATAAAAAAGAATTATGTTCCAATATAAATAGTATACTGGACAAAAGGAACTCTCTCTGGGTGGCACATAGTGAAACATCAGTTTCCAAGAAATGTCTGACTGTACCCATTCCCTTGTGGTGGTTAATGCACGTATAAAGTGATGCCACGACACACGTGGCCCAAAGGTAGGTACTTTTCCAAAGAATGTCGGAGGTGGAGTCGATGACATGCAAAGTGTCCCTCAAATAGGATTTTAATTTGATGACATAAGGTTGAAGATAATGGTCAACATATTGGGACATATTTGATGTCATTGACTCCACCCTTGAGACTATTGGTCGACTAGGAGGATTGTCTAGAGTCTTATGGATTTTAGGCATATAGTAGAAGACTGGCGTTCCTTTCTTCCCCTCATGTTTCTCTCTTTTCTCCCCATCATGGCTTTCTTTTCCCTCTTATGTATTTCTCTGTTGTACTTCATTTTCTCTCTCTCTTTTCTGTCTTCTTCCCTTTCATATATATATATAACTTGTGAGATACCGCTCACCACAATAATGAATACAATAAGATAATATGTAATATGGTTTAAATACAGCTGGTGCAAAGTGGATAGTAATGACAGACACAGACATATAAGGAGACAGAGAGTTCTCCTGCAAGATCCCCATTAACTGCACAACAAAGCTTTCATGTCTGTTTTGATCCCTACGATTTAACCCTTCCCCTCCCTCTCAACTTTCCCAGCCTGTCTCTCAGGCTGCAGCTCCAGCTCCACGCTGCACTACTTGAGGCCCCGCCCCCTGACATAGGCCCACCCACCTACGGAGGCTCTGCAGGGGAAGGGATTTCCACTTTGTCCTTCCCGCTGCATCTCAGGGCCCCGCCTCCTGACCCAGGCCACGCCCACCTACAGAGGAAGGGATTTCCCCTCTGTCCTTCCCGCTGCATCTCAGGGCCCCGCCTCCTGACCCAGGCCCCACCCACCTACAGAGGAAGGGATTTCCCTCTTTGCTTCATCTCTACTGCATCTCAGGCCCCGCAATGTTCTGCTGACAGGGGGGGGGGAGCCATCTCCCCAAGAGCGCGGGCCCCTTGGCTTTGCCCGGGCTATAGCTATTCCCCTGGCCTGAAATAGGAAGGGGGGGGGGGGGTGATGGGGCAGGTGCCCTGGCGTGGGAGCTTAGCCCCCAAGAGGGAGGTGGGGGTTAACCACTTGTTTGTCATAGATGTTAGTAAGCTATTGTCTGGCAATGCCTTACTAGTTCCTTTAAGTGAAGTAGTTAGGCTAATGGTATTTAAATATAAGCCCCTTTTTTAGCTTTTAGTGGCCAGCAAGCCGTAGGTTTCATTTTATGAACTTTTGTGCCCGATTGTAGGTATTTACTTTGTCATGTCACATCTAACGTAGGTATGACTGAAATGACATAACATTATTTCCCAATGTTCGTTTAATGGAGCTTAGCAAATAAGGCATGCTTACGATATTATTTTCACTAAGGGCTGTTATAAGTGACGCTATGATTTTTACAGGAGTTTATTGGGTTAATGTGACATCATTAACTTTAGTGGTTAAAGCGTAACTACTAATGTAACATTCACTTGGTTTAACATCACATTAAATAGCTTAGTGCACCTGGGCCATTATCATCTGAGACTGGGGAGTCTTGGGTTGATTTCCTCTGACGACTCCCTTGTGTGATATCACAGTGTACTCAGCAAGTGCATGTGCAGCCAGAGTCCTCCTCTCTCCCTCTCTCTCGTCCCCCTCCTCCTCTCTCCCTCTGTCTCGTCCCCCTCCTCCTCTCTCCCTCTCTCTCATCTCCCTCCTCCTCTCTCCCTCTGTCTCGTCCCCCTCCTCCTCTCTCCCTCTCTCTCTTCTCCCTCCTCCTCTGTCTCTTCTCTCTCCTCCTCTCTCCCTTCTCCCTCCTCCTCTCTCCCTCTCTCTCTTCTCCCTCCTCCTCTCTCCCTCTCTCTCGTCCCCTCCTCCTCCTCTCTTCCTCTCTCTTCTCCCTCCTCCTCTCTCCCTCTCTCTCTTCTCCCTCCTCCTCTGTCTCTTCTCTCTCCTCCTCTCTCCCTTCTCCCTCCTCCTCTCTCCCTCTCTCTCTTCTCCCTCCTCCTCTCTCCCTCTCTCTCTTCTCCCTCCTCCTCTCTCCCTCTCTCTTCTCCCTCCTCCTATCTCCCTCTCTCCCTCTCTCTCTTCTCCCTCCTCCTCTCTCTTTCTCTCTCTTCTCCCTCCTCCTCTCTCTTTCTCTCTCTTCTCCCTCGTCCTCTCTCCTTCTCTCTCTTCAACCTCCTCCTCTCTCCTTCTCTCTCTTCTCCCTCCTCCTCTCTGATGGCACTCTGGTGGAATATAGGTACAAAACACTTAGTTGACAAACACTTCCATTCAGTGTCCTCTAAGAAGTTGTTTTAAAAAAACAAATACAAAAGGGTTTTTTTCTGCCTGACTACATACAATTGCATCTTTAAAGCAGTAAAACATTGTGTTTTTTTTTTAAATAAATAAGTTCTGTATTATTAGATAATAGTGACTGTGTTTTTTGTTTTTAATCAACTCTTAATGCCACTTTTATGAGTTTAAATACATTCTTTGATTTCTATAGCAGGTTTTAAAGCTGCAGTTCAGTCTTTTTTTTTTTTTTTAATTTATTTTTTTACTTCAATAGTTTTTATGTGTGCAATCTCTAATTACCTAAAGAACTGTATAGCTGCCAGTCAATCCGTTCTCCATGTATTGATAGGTCGAAATTTGGTGACATAATTAGTGAAGAGATCTGTTTATATTCTGCTTGTCTGTCAGTGGAAGCTCATGAATATTCATGAGCAATCCCTGCACTGACATGTGCTAGAGGGAGGGCAGGGCTGACAAAGGGGTGTGCCAGGGCTTGTGACAGGACATGAAGGGGCAGTGCCTTAGTAAATGGTTGTTAAAATAGAATACAAGAAAATTGGTCTTTAAAAGTTGTTTTTTTTAAAACAGAAAATGCTAAAAGTATTTTTTCTTACTACAGAACTGATTTATTAAAAAAAACACACATGCAGGATATTGACTGAACTGCAGCTTTAATCCACCTCCCCAGCAGTGCAAGATATTTGCAACATGTTTTTTTTAAAATAATTTGTTACAAATTTTCCCAGCAGTGTGAGCTGTAAACTGTACAATAGATAATGTTACCGTAGTAATATAAGGATACATTGTAGCTGGTGAGTACACTGACTGAAACAGTCATTATCTTAGGCACACAATCAGGATTTTGACAGATTTATAACAGGAGCACCAAACGATTGCCAGCTTAGGTAAGAATGTTGAATTATACATTGTCACATGATATATATATATATATATATATATATATATATATATAGAGAGAGAGAGAGAGAGAGAGAGAGAGAGAGAGAGAGAGAGAGAGAGAGAGAGAGAGAGAGAGAGAGAGAGAGAGAGAGAGAGAGAGAGAGAGAGAGAGAGAGAGAGAGAGAGAGAGAGAGAGAGAGAGAGAGAGAGATGTATATATATATATATATCAAAGAAAAAAGCTGCGCCTCTAAGGAACATATACAATAAATATATCTATATATGCTATAACAATATGATGTAAATATGGATGAATATCTTAATTATATAAGCAATATATACACATATATAGTATTGTGGACCTATAATAGTATCAGGCCCACAAAAACATGAACAATAGTATATATAAAAAAGGCAAAAAAGGATAAACCAGTCCTCAAATAGTCCAATGAATGGTATAGGTGCTGGTATGCAGGGTCTCCGGCAGCTCTCAATATGGACCAACCACGTCCACAAGATATCTAAAAAGGAAAAAAGAGGAGAGAGCGCACGCCCATAGCGTATAAAAGTATTTAATGAGGGGGAGGGGGGAGAGAGGGGGGTAAAAAACGCACTTACAAAAATGCAATAAAATCAAGCATATGTGATATATATAATCACCACCATCCGGTTTTTCTGTAGACTCTTGGGGCAGTCCCAGGCTCCGTTGGTAAGGGAGCAACGTCACAGCAGATTCCCAGGGCTGGTAACACCATCCGGTTAGACTGCAGACTATTGGGGCCGTCCCAGGCTCCGTTGGCAATGGGGAGCAGAGTCCCAGCAAATTCACAAGGCAGGTGTGCTGTATAATAGTCCAAGAAAGAGGTCCCGTAATAGTGGTGCCTAAAGCACTCGCGCCTGGATCAATACGCTCCAGCGCTTCGTGAAGACTCCAATGTCTGTGCGTCTGACGTCACGACGCTCCCTGACGCGTTTCGTCAGTCACGGCTAACTTTCTCAAAGGGATAACATGAGAGGGGGAGGTCCGGTATTATATATACACAACCTCATGATGGTAATTAAAAGAAGTAACCTCCCCTACTCAGCTGCAATCGTTTTTTGTGCTGCTACACACTTATACACACCCATTTACATGTAATACAGATAATTAACCCTAAAAGGATTGGAGGAGATAGTTGGAGTAAGAGCAAAATTAAAAACATACACTCTGAATACCAGTCTAAATCCCAATTCATTTTGAATGAATTGCACAATTTGTACAAAAATACTTTATATCTGCCAATTCACTTATATAAAAACCATAGATGTATACTATATGTATATAACCCATAGACTGGTATAACATTGTTCATAGAAACAGAAAAGAACCGAGAAAATCCTAAAGGGATCATACCAAAATAAAAGTGAAAATAAAAGCATTCAGCCTGCATGTGCTTCAAGACCTGGTTGACCAATAGTATATAAATTTATATATGGTATATGTTATAATTATCCACAGGGTGCATCAGTTAATTAATACTTGAGCACACCTAGTATATAGAGAGGAATGACTCACATACAGGCTAATACTATACATATATATTTAATAACTGAAAAACAAGAGATACATAACATCATATATATTATATAAATAAAATGCAATAGTGTGTACATATACAGACATACACAATCAAGTACAAATATTACCCTTGGCGGGTGTGTAGATAATTTCAGATTGAATATAGACAATATCTCATGTGATCCTATCAGGAAAAACTGATCAGATTGGGGATATTTTGAACCATCAGTCTGGAGTCTGTATGCCACAAACAAGGCCAGGACCCGGGGAACTAATTAATTGTGAGAGCATATTTTAATTAATTGTATTGTTAAGTTATGTGGAAAAAGTATATTATATAAAATATATAAAAAGGTATGTATGTGAAAAATATATATATAGTGTATGTGTGAAAGGAAACTTTACCATTTGTCTCATTCGCCAATGTTTACTACCCGGGCCCCTAAATGGCCTACACTAAATTAAGTGCCTATTCAAGTGAATATTAATTTTAATTTTGATTTTAATTTTATTTTAATTTATATGAAGGCTATACAATAATTGTAATAGTGTATGTGAGGATAGATACCTAATACCATCTATTAAACCCTAGGATGATCTTATTTCTAATTAAACCACATAAATATGCAAATATAAATATTCATAAATACATCCATTATTCAGACGGGGGGAGAGGATGGAATAGGGGTGGGGGGGGGTGAGGGGGTGGGAGGGGGGAGGGGGGGAGGGAAACAGGGGGAGGGGAAGGAGGGGGGGGGGGGGGAGGAGGGAGGGGGGTGGGAAAGTGAATCTCTGGAGGAGATCCAGACAAAGGATGGACTGAGAAGCAGAGGAGAAGAACAGGAAGAGACATCCACGGAGTGACTAAACTAAAGTACTGACATCCAAACATTCGTTGAGTCCCCCAGGATTAAGAGTGCCCAATTGGGAATCCAAAAGGTTTCCCGCCTACAGAGTGTCTTGAATCGGTCGCCTCCTAGAACACAAGGAGAGATGGTCTCTATTCCCATAATTTGCATAGTTTTGGGATTTTGTTGGTGAAATAATTTAAAGTGTCGAGAGACACTATGATTATTGAGACCCTTAATAACATTTCTCCTGTGTTCCAGGAAGCGCGTTCCCAATGTTCTTGTGGTGCGTCCAACGTATTTTAGACTGCACCCCGCACTGTATAAGGTACACAACGTAAGTGCTAAGACAAGTGATAGAGCTACTGATGGCATAGGTGATGCCCCCTACTTGGAGAACAGACATGAGTATTATTCAAAAGATGCCTGCACGTAATGCATCGACTGCGGCCACAGGGATGGCTACCCAATGGTCCCTTATTTTTTGCAGTATCACAGATTGAGGAAGACTTAAGCCTAGTGGGAGCTAATATACTTTTTATACTTCTAGCCTTCCTGTATGTAACAGGAGCTCTATCCGGCATTTCCCCCCCCCCTCCCATCTCCCCCCCCCTCCCCCCCCCTCCTTCCCCCCCCCCCCTTTTCCCTCCCCCCCTCCCCCCTCCCACCCCCTCACTCCCCCCCACCCCTATTCCATCCTCTCCCCCCGTCTGAATAATGGATGTATTTATGAATATTTATATTTGCATATTTATGTGGTTTAATTAGAAATAAGATCATCCTAGGGTTTAATAGATGGTATTAGGTATTTATCCTCACATACACTATTACAATTATTGTATAGCCTTCATATAAATTAAAATAAAATTAAAATTAAAATTAATATTCACTTGAATAGGCACTTAATTTAGTTAGGCCATTTAGGGCCCGGGTAGTAAACATTGGCGAATGAGACAAATGGTAAAGTTTCCTTTCACACATACACTATATATATTTTTTTCACATACATACCTTTTTATATATTTTATATAATATACTTTTTCCACATAACTTAACAATACAATTAATTAAAATATGCTCTCACAATTAATTAGTTCCCCGGGTCCTGGCCTTGTTTGTGGCATACAGACTCCAGACTAATGGTTCAAAATATCCCCAATCTGATCAGTTTTTTCCTGAAAGGATCACATGAGATATTGTCTATATTCAATCTGAAATTATCTACACACCCGCCAAGGGTAATATTTGTACTTGATTGTGTATGTCTGTATATGTACACACTATTGCATTTTATTTATATAATATATATGATGTTATGTATCTCTTGTTTTTCAGTTATTAAATATATATGTATAGTATTAGCCTGTATGTGAGTCATTCCTCTAGTGATCCCTTTAAGATTTTCTCGGTTCTTTTCTGTTTCTATGAACAATGTTATACCAGTCTATGGGTTATATACATATAGTATACATCTATGGTTTTTATATAAGTGAATTGGCAGATATAAGTATTTTTGTACAAATTGTGCAATTCATTCAAAATGAATTGGGATTTAGACTGGTATTCAGAGTGTATGTTTTTAAATTTTGCTCTTACTCCAACTATCTCCTCCAATCCTTTTAGGGTTAATTATCTGTATTACATGTAAATGGGTGTGTATACTGTAAGTGTGTAGCAGCACAAAAAACAATTGCAGCTGAGTAGGGGAGGTTACTTCTTTTAATTACCATCATGAGGTTGTGTATATATAATACCGGACCTCCCCCCTCTCATGTTATCCCTTTGAGAAAGTTAGCCGTGACTGACGAAACGCGTCAGGGAGCGTCGTGACGTCAGACGCACAGACATTGGAGTCTACACGAATTACATTATTACATATATATAATATTACATTATTATATATCACATATGCTTGATTTTATTGCATTTTTGTAAGTGCGTTTTTTACCCCCCTCTCTCCCCCCCTCCCCCTCATTAAATACTTTTATACGCTATGGGCGTGCGCTCTCTCCTCTTTTTTCCTTTATATATATATATATAGATATAAAAGAAAAAAAAGTAGGGAAGCAGTATTGCTGCTTTAAAAATCCTTGTTTAGATACATTTTCTTATTCACACATCTCCTAAATATGAATCTCGTTTGTATTTCTTATTAGGACAAAGATTACCATCCTTTGCAACCTGGGTGTCCCATTTTCCAGACCCTCCACGGAGAGGAGCTTTGCTATGATGGAGAGAAAACCATATATCCCACGTTTGTCAATGAAGGCGCATATTACGAGAAAAATGTAGCTTTCATTGCAATGGAAAAACTTCATTGCACCGTCCCTGCCCTCAAGGTGCAACGTTAGATGGATCTACGCGGAGAAGACGAGGCTGATGCATTAATCCATTTTTGGGCAACAGGCAGCCCTCCGGGGCTTCACCTGCGACCCCCAACTTCTGGTCCCTACAGAAGCTTGCCGGGAAGGGGCGAGGGAGAGTGGGGAGGGGGGGGCACCTATTTTATTTTAACCGTACCGTTATCATAGCCCTTTGGGCCAATCAAACCATATCAATCTCACCAAGTTGACAACCAGATACTGTATAATCAAATATTGGTCTGTTTCTATTATAACAGCAAATATTAAATATGACATTTATTTGATTAAATAATTCTTGCGCCAATTGTAAGACGCAAAATTAGAAACATTCATACATATGTCGCGGGTGCAAATTGACACACAAGCAAATATTTACACCATATATATACTCCCCTTCTCACCTGTGTTCTTTCCTCTTCAATTGCTTATTTTGTTGTGCATTTTTTAGTTCATGTTTGACACTTAGATTTGGAGCAGGGGTTCTATGTATAATATTTACTGCTGTGCCTAGAGCACTTATCGTTAAAAACTTGACATTAAGCCAAAATATCAGCCAGTGTTTCATCACAAACACATTTTTTTTGTAGAAAGAAATTATTTCAAAGGCTCCATTACTCAGGACAGGCACATCCAGATGACCCAGTGCAGGCAAGGCGGTTGTCCCTTCTAATTCCTTCATCAGCTAGAGGTCTACATTTATTAAGCAGTGCTATTTCATAAGACATCTTGCATGGTGTCTTCTGGCCTCAAAAGTTATCTTTTGCCCTCCGTTGTATAATGGGTGTCACTCCCAGGCAGCTGATGCTGAGCTTCTCCTGGTTGACAGGGGAACAAAGCCCATATTTTCCAAACAGTGTTATTCCATAAGGTATCTTCTGATACTGGAAAACAATTTCCAAGGTGCCTTCTGGCGCTGAAACGTGTTTCATGGAATAGCATCACTTGGCAAATATGGCCCACAGTTCTTTTGAGTCGGATGCTATATACAGTAGTTGTGTGGCCTCAAAGTCTCTGAATGACCCCTGCTGTGGTCCATGGAAGTCCATACAATCATGTGAGCCTGAAGACACAAGAGATGGTCTGTATTATTAGCCTGGGCTGAGCCACTTCTGCAGCTACATGCAGACAGCATACTGTCATCCCTACCCTCCACCTCGTTCTTCTAAACCATGTACATAAGGGAAGCGCAAGACTATGGAATCACTTAGCAGTAATTGGCTGCAGGTCAGCAACTCCTTTAAAGGTCAGTCAAATGTGCCTAATGCCAACCCCCCTCCTGACCAGGTGACCAATAAAAAGGTCCTATCTTGTTAACTAGTATATAATCCAGGCCGTACCTAGGGATAAAGGGACTTTTGCATGATAAATTATGTATTAAGACACCAACAGAGAAGGATAATGTATCACCCTATACGCGACATTGATAATGACCATTAACGTAACAGTATTTATAACGTAATGCAAGGAAACCATATTTGCAGATACGTGTAGCTGCTTGCAGTGTTCCAACAGAACATTTTCCCCCTAACAGGAGAAAGATAGTCATGACAATGAATTAAGTAGTGCAGAATGCAAAGGCACAAAGTTAATGTCATTCAATGTCGGGCCAAATCTGTGGTAGTGTCACAAATAGTATCTTCATATCATAAATATTAAGGGAATATCGCAGCAACATAGCAACAAGTTAGTGTGACGGGGAGGAAAGGGTTAATACCTGATTTGCCATGCATTACTGTTGTTGCCCTGTCCCCGACATTTTTATTCCCCATGTGCAGGCCATTCCTGGCTGCGAGGGTAAAAGACAAGGTGCATTGCTTGCCATACCCTCTAACCAACACATGATAGCAGATCTTAAATGTAAGGCAAGAGGTATTTTTTTGTAAGTCCAAGCAGGAATTACTTGGACATCCAGCTGTGATATGGGTGAATGAGCTTCGGTATTTTTATGACCAAGCCTCAACGGGTTGTAATTATTTTTATGATGGAGCCTCAAAGCCTCCCACAGATTTAGAGTTTCCCTGTCTAAACGAGTGTCAACTATGACAAGACCCAGAGACCCATAATGTATACAAAACGGACATACTGATGCACAGCAGATCTGGGTCAAAAATCAGACTTAGTGGCCCCAAGTTATGGGTGTAGCTCAGGTATGCTAAGTGGCATGGGCGTCAACCTGACCCATGCTCCCTGCCCACCGGACAGCCCTTTTGACCGGTCTTATGAACTGTGGGTCACTTGGCTATTCGTGGTTTTTTTTGTTCCCACGAGGGGATTGGATCCACATGTTAAAAATAGCTTTGGGCAGTCTATAAATGTGGCTTCCCATTTATTCCCAGTGTGATTCCGGAATTTTAATCCATGATGTAAAGATGCAAGACTTTGTTCCAGTACAGCAGCAACCAGTCCAGGAGTGAAGGGGTTAACAACCACATAACCACAGGACTTTTAAAACCAAGGCTGCATTTCTTGCACTGGCAAGCAAAGGACAATTTATTTCATTCCAAGGACAATTTATTCCATTTCCTTATCCCAGTGAGTGTTGTTTTAAGTGTATTCTGCAGATGTGTGTTTGTCTATTAAGGAAATAAATCACAATTTATTTTGCAACTTGTTCTGTTCAATCAAGTACCCAGAAATATAAATGTGTTGATAAAAGTTGATGTCATCGTGACAAGCTTTTAAAAAACTGGTGGCAGCTGGTGGTATACTGATTGAACCTATATTGCAGTTTCCTGCGGGCTCTGTAATATAGTGACGACCTTGTAGCTTGCGAGCTCCTCAGACAAGTAGCAACTGACACACACTTCTAAAGAGCACGAGAGACTTCACTGTTCCCTTCACCCATACTCCGAAGGCACCATGAGCGATCGCTCAGGAAGGTTCAGGTCATGGACCAGAGAGAAAGTCGTGGAGAGATGTGCGGGGTATGGCTTACCGACAGATGGGCGGTCAAAGGCACAACTGGAGGAGGATTTGGAGCATCATGAGGACCGCAGGGTCCTACCAGAGGGGCAAGTCCCCGTAGCTGCTGTGTTGGCTGACGCTATTCAGCCCGGAATGCAGGAGGTCCCTCCAACTCCGGGGCTGCAAGGACATGAGGAGAGTGCTAGTGAACCCCCGGTTGTGGGTGGTTTGGCGCCAGGGGTTGCGGACGAGGTAGCAGCTGTGGCTGCCGAGCGTGCCGTCCCTGGGATCACTGCACTTCTGGCTACATGGGGAATGGGTGTTAGCACTGCGGAGCAGGTACAGCAGTGCTCGGAAGAACCCACAACTCCTACCTTGCAAACGGGGAACAAGGTCTTTCCCGGGCGGATCATCACAGCTTCAGCAAGTTCGTGGATGGCACAGATGACCTCGATGCGTTCCTGAATGACTTCGAGACGCAGTGTTCCCGGTTCCGAATTCCAAGAAGGGACTGGGTGGTCAGACTGCGACCACTGTTATCTGGCAAAGCCAAACGGACTGTGATGGGTATTCCATGCGTGGATGCCGATGACTATGGTCATGTGAAATGCAAGCTGCTAACCCAGTATGCCCTGACCCCAGAATCTTACAGGTGCAAGGTCCAGACGGGGGTAGTACTCCCCGGAGAGTCATACAGCACCTATGCCAGTAGGATGGCTTTGCAGAGGACTCAGTGGGTGGAGGGGAATGGGGTTACGACATTCTATAGTGTATTTGTAATGGTGCTCAATAGTGCTGGGACTATGTGAAAGGAGGGGAGTGTGCTGGGTGATAATTGTATTTTACAATGGTACTGTGCCTTTAAATGGGCATAAGGTACCCTGAAGGTAGGAGTGGGTTGCCTAAAGACAGCCCTCTCTTTCCTCATTAGGTAGCCCCAGGTTAAGTACTCACTGAGTCTTCTTTCTTCCCCAGTCTCCCCTCCAGAGCGTGCAGCTGTATTAGAGTGTAGATCCAAAGCCAGGGTGTGCAGCGCACAGCAATAAGGAGGAGCAGGTCTTGCAGAAAAAATAGTCCTTTATTTAATTCATGGTGTGGGACAACAGCAAACCTTCAACGCGTTTCGTTCAAGGAACTTTATCAAGAAGTGCTGTTTAGGTTAAAAACTACAATTTATATACAGCTGACTGCCCTATTTTCGCACCAAAACGTGACGTCATGGATGGTGTCTAAACCACTAACAATCGCTGTACTCGCGCATGCGCGCGGCGCCAGCTCCTCTATCATAGTCTCTATGGTTTTCTGAGACCTCCGCGCATGCGCGCGGCGCCAGGGTGTCAGGGAGCATAATGCTGGTGTCAGCCATGTGTTTGCCAGGGGCGTATACATGCTGCAAACACATGGCTGACACCAGCATTATGCTCCCTGACACCCTGGCGCCGCGCGCATGCGCGGAGGTCTCAGAAAACCATAGAGACTATGATAGAGGAGCTGGCGCTGCGCGCATGCGCGAGTACAGCGATTGTTAGTGGTTTAGACACCATCCATGACGTCACGTTTTGGCGCGAAAATAGGGCAGTCAGCTGTATATAAATTGTAGTTTTTAACCTAAACAGCACTTCTTGATAAAGTTCCTTGAACGAAACGCGTTGAAGGTTTGCTGTTGTCCCACACCATGAATTAAATAAAGGACTATTTTTTCTGCAAGACCTGCTCCTCCTTATTGCTGTGCGCTGCACACCCTGGCTTTGGATTTACAACATTCTATACCCTGCTGGACTTATTCTTTCAAGAGCAGCTGCTGCAGCAGCTTCCCACAAATGTGAGGGGATGGGTCTATGACCATAAACCTCAGACCTATGAGGATGCAACGAGAATGGCAGATGAGTATGTGGCCAGCCAAGTTGCAATGAAGGACCCTGTAGCACCCAAAGGAGCGGGCCATGCGGCCCAGGGTGCTAAGACTACCCCTCTGTGGACACACCAGCCTGCGGCAGCAAACAGCACACCCAAGGCTGCAGAGTTCAAGCATGAGAGGCGGTGTTACACTTGCAACAAGGTCGGGCATCTCAGGCCAGACTGTCCGGACCGGTCCAAGGGACCCCATCAGGGGCAACGCTCACCAACTGCGAGGCCGATCACCCGTGTGCGACTGGTACTCACAGAGGAGCCAAGTACAGCTGTGGAACTAGCCCACAGAGGGATGCCCAGCGGAGAGACTGCACTTGCCACCTCAGGACCAGCAGCTGAGAGCAGGGGACATCAGGTTGCTTGAGTCGGGATGCAACCCAACGATGTCCGGCAGAAGCATCTGCGGAAGGTGACCATCGGAGACTGGCAGGCGGATGGCTTGCTAGACTCCGGTGCCACCGTGACTCTGGTTCGCCCTGATATGGTGCGGCCAGAGGATTTGCTCACAGGCACCGGGATGCAAGTGACCATGCCAGACGGAGGACCGCGGTCACTCCAGGTTGCCCCTTGTCTTTTCGGACTGGGGTGCCGGATGTGGCATGAGGTAGGTGGGGGTTTTGCCTGGGTTAGATGCTGATGTCTTGCTGGGTAACGACCTAGGACACGTTACCTGTGTTTTTACCACTGAGCTGGCACCTGTTGCAGCGATCCTTTCTTCTTTTAGACTCTGCCAAAGAGGGCAGGCAAACAAAAATAGAAACAAGTCAGAGCACAGCCACAAAGAAATCATAAAAACGCACCTACGCGTTTCGGGCCGTACGACCTTTATCAAGGTGATATCAAAAACCTGAAATACCTTAATTCCTGTTTCAACTAGTGTACTAGAAGTTGATGCGGATTTTGTTTGCATTTTCATACAGGTGTAGCTAGACTAACGTTTGCCCCAAATACTTCAAAATACCCAATCATGGCTCAAGAGTTTCCAATCAAGAGATTCAATGGTAATTGTGTCTCAGGAAAATACAAAGAAAGTTGAGTTAACTACATCTGTAACAACACAATATACACAGAGCATTAGAGCATCGACATTATAATAAAGGGAATTATAATGCAGCGAGAGCTTCAAGCATAAAAACACGTAATAATAATAGGTATCCGTGAGAAAAAGAGTTTACAACCTTTAACTAAAAGTATAAAGTGTGCAACAAAAACCTGTTTTTTTTTAATGAAAGGAAGGGATTCCTGTGTTGTCCCTGTTTTAGCAGCCAGCAGTTTTACTTAGTCATAGTTAGCTGGGGTGACTCTTGTGACGTGGATGTGTCAGTGCCACGCAGTAGCAGTTATTCCCTCAGTGCCTTGATGCATGCTACAGTTCCCCAGAATCCCTCAGAGGCTGGAGCTGCATGCGATCTGAAATGGGCCAAGAGCAAAATATTAGACGGTAAACATTGTAACAACTGGGTGTCTGTACCACCAACAAAACAACACTCATTCAGTGAAAAACAAAGGCAGTAACACTCCAGTGAAGAAAAATTGTTGTTCATTTACATGCTAAATTTCTCTTGCTGACCCAAAATATGGGTAACTTTGCCCTTAGGGTAAATCAATGAATGCTTTCCCTTCACTGGCAGTCTGCTGAGTCTTTAGCATGGCTTTGGGGCACAGTTATAGAGACCGAAGCACAGTTCATGGTCTTTGAAAGCTCACGTTTAAAAACCTATTATCTTAGTTCAATAAACAGTGTGGCAACCTGCAATGCGGCCATAGAATATATATACAAAAACTAGCGCAGACAATAGGGTTTCAGGTCCTTTGTGGTCACTCTAGATGAATAGTTGTAACTTGTTTGGCACTCTCTCACGTGATGCAAATTTCCTTCCCAGATTAACCAAGCACGCTGTTAAATCACTAGGAACAGGTGTTATTTTGCTTGAGTTTACTCCAAATTGACTAAGTTAAAAATATGCAGAAATAACTATAATTTGGATGGGTGTGACAGGGTAAACAAAAGCCACCAGTTATATGCCTGGAAAACCTATATCTAGTCTGCAGTGCAGCACTGACTAGGTTAACTTCAGCTGGGAACATCAGGACAATTAGTTGGATCCCAGCTGGCTAATCAAGGTGTGTTAAAACCCAGGCTGTAAACACATGGAGGCGGTCGGTTGAGGAGTGAGGAGTAAGCTGCTAAAGAGATTGCTAGAGAGTTCCCTGATACAAGGTCTGATTAGAAAAGTAGATGAATTGTGAACTGTCTGTACCCTGCATGGGAAAGGGCAACTGTCATATACACTGTCTGCTAAAGAGAAACTATTTTTGTCTGTCTGCTGAAGAAAAGCCATTTTCCTTTTGTTGCTGAAAAAAAGCTATTTTTGTTTTGTGTGCTGTATATTTTGCAAGGCTAAATTAAATAAGCCTTGTCAAGAAACCCACGCGTGTAGTTGCATGTACCCTGCAACATATGGTGTCAAGAATTGGGAAGGTTTTTTTTCAAAAGGCTCCTGCAGTTAAAGGGACACACACACACACACACACACACAAGAATGGAAGAACTTTTGAAAGACTTTCTGTGCGAACAGACCAGACAGCAGGGACAGTTAATGCAGGAGCAGACCAAATAGCAGGGACTGTTAATGCAGGATCAGGCCCGGCTGCAAGCGGAGAGAGATGAAAGACTACAAGCAGCACAGGATGAGCGGATTGCCAAGCTGCTGACCCAATTCCAAGGGTCTGCCGGTGCAGAACTGGCCAGTAGACCCCCGATACTCCTGAGGAAAATGGCTCTGAACGAGGATCCAGAGGTTTTTTTTACTGACATTTCAAAGAGTCGCCGAAGCTCAGGGCTCGGCTGCAGATCGCTGGGCAACTGCTTTGGCCCCGCTCCTCATAGGAGAAGCCCAGGCCTCATATCAGGGCCTCCCTACAGACCAGGCAATGGACTACCGCCAAGTAAAAGCCGCCATACTGGATCACTTAGGTCTGACCCCAGAGACCTACCGGCAGCAGTTCCGGAACATGAAGTACACCGCTAAGATGAGACCCCGGGTCCTCGCTCAGTGATTATTGGACTTGTGTACTCGCTGGATACAACCCGGGGAGTGCACTAAGGAGGCAATTCTTGAGCAGGTGGTTTTGGAACAATTTCTACAAATAATACCCCCTTCAGCACGCTCATGGGTAAAACGCCACGCTGCTGAAACCCTACCTTTGGCGGTCCGACTCGTGGAGAACTTCCTTGGGGCTGAGCAGCAGGCGAGTGTCCTGGACCCGACTCCACCGGCACTTGCGGACGCCCAAAGAGGGAGGTCGGATCAATGGGGAACCTACGGCCCGTCACGGATCCGCCAAGTCCAACGGAAGGATCAGTCGTTCCAGCAAGGACGGAGTCCAAATGCTGGTCCCTGCAGAGACCCTCATCTCCTTCCGGATGTCGGCTCGTCGCAAAATGAGAGGAACTTCAGAGGACGTCGCCCACAGGACCCACCAGATGCCTGGTCTCCAGTAACCGGTCCAGCGGAGCGCTATCCACAGCCCCTCCTGCGAGGGAATCCTCTCCATGTTCTGCCTGCGGAGAACAAGGCCACCGGTATGTGGACTGTCCACTGATGGATTGTTCATTCAGCAAAACCGTCGCCTCGGCTTTTACTGGGGAAAATTACAAGCCCTGGCTACTTCCAGCCCTGATTGGGGGAAAAACCGTCCAGGCCCTTGTAGATTCGGGCTCTGGGAAAACTCTGGTCCTCCAGGAACTGTTACCGCCCAACGTGTGTTCTTTTGACTCCCCATGGAGCATAGAATGTATACACGGCGATGTAAAACGCTATCCGACGGCCAAAATCCGGCTACAGGTAAAAGGTCAGGAGGCTTACCTCGAAGTAGGAGTCGCTCCTTGGCTCCCTGCCCCCGTTGTGCTCGGTCGGGACTGGCCTTTCTTTTCGGACCTAATGGCCCCAGTCTTTCACGAGGAGCCTCCTTCTAGGGCTCGGGAGAACCCTGGCAAACTGTTCCCCTTCTCGGCAGACCTTTTTCCCAGTAGACACCGGGTTCAAAAGACTCGGAAGCAAAGACGCTTGGACAAACAGGACTGGTTGCAGAAATCTGGGTCTCAAGGTGACCATTCTAGTAGTCAGAGGTCACAAGTGATGGCTAGGGATGGCCAAAGGGAGGGGGATATGGGCCCTAGAGATTTACCAGACCTGTACCTCCCTGACTTTTGCCAGAAACAAAGGGAAGACCCAGTCCTTGCTAGACAGTATGACAAGGTGGTGAAAATTGATGAACAGATTTAAGATGCACAAGGGGTGATAGTATTCCCCCATTTTGAGCTATCAAAGGATATCCTATATAGGGTGAATAGGCAGACACAAACAGGGGAGGTCACCAGACAGATATGCAGGATGTCTTAAAGTTACTAGAGGTCAAGTCTGTTCGGACATCGGTCTACCATCCACAGACTGACGGATTGGTGGAAAGATTTAACCGAACTCTAAAAGGGATGCTGAGGAAATTTGTAGATTCAGAGAAGAGAGCCTGGGATGAACTTCTCCCTTTTCTGCTGTTTGCAGTGCGGGAAGTCCCCCAGGCCTCCACGGGATTCTCTCCATTTGAATTGCTCTATGGCCGCCAACCCCGGGGTATCCTTGACCTCCTAAAGGAGTCCTGGGAGGAACAGCAGTGCCCTTCTAAGAATACCCTGCAATATGTACTAGACCTTAGTAAGCGCCTAAATGTGGTCGGCCATTTTGTCAGGGAGAATCTTAGATCAGCCCAGGAGAGTCAGGAGAGACATTACAATCAGAATGCTCGCATGAGAGTGTTTCACCCACGAGACCAGGTGATGTTATTGTTACCAAGTTGCGAGAGTAAACTCCTGGCCAAATGGCAGGGCCCATTCAAAGTACTCTGCCGTACGGGTGATGTGGATTACGAGATCGCTCAACCAGGGTCCAGGAAGGGTAAACAAATTTACCATGTGAACTTGCTGAAACCCTGGAAGATGCAGCGGTCTCTATTCATTCACCCGGTGGAGGAGGAAATAGACTTGGGTCCTCAGCCTCCACGGGAGAACATCGTGAGTGACGATAAAATCCCAATGGGTAAACAGTTGTCCTCTGAACAAAAAGGGGACTTGTTAGCAATAATTACTCAATTCCAGGATGTTTTTTCTGACTTACCAGGACAAACTAACTTAATTTCCCAGGAAATCGAGACAGCACCTGGGGTAAAAGTACGTTCCCGTCCTTATAGGTTGCCTGAAATTCGTAGGGCTCTGGTAGAGAAGGAGGTACAAGAAATGTTACACTTAGGAGTGATTGAGGAATCATGCAGTGAGTGGTGTAGTCCACTAATTATGGTCCCTAAACCCGATGGGAAGGTAAGATTTTGTGTGGACCTCCGAAAGGTCAATGCGGTATCCAAGTTTGACGCATATCCGATGCCAAGGGTGGACGAATTAATTGACGCCCTTGGTAACGCGGAATATATATCCACGTTGGACTTGACAAAAGGATACTGGCAAAAACCCTTAGAGGAAAAGTCCAAATGCAAAACAGCCTTTGCCACTCCCATGGGTTTATATCAGTTTGTGACAATGCCATTTGGACTGCATTGAGCCCCAGCCACATTTCAGAGACTCATGGATAAGGTACTGAGGCCCCATAGGACTTATGCCACAGCCTACCTAGATGACATTGTCATTTATAGTAAACACTGGCGGGCCCATCTAAATAGGCTGAAAGCGGTCCTCAAATCTCTAAGAGAGGCAGGGCTCACAGCCAACCCTAAGAAATGTGCCTTGGGTAAAGCGGAAACCAAATACTTAGGGTATGCAGTGGGAGGTGGAAAAGTAAGGCCACTAGCCGACAAGGTAGCTGCCCTGAAAGAAGTTCAGACCCCCCAAACAAAATCGCAGGTACGCTCTCTGCTGGGTTTAGCAGGGTACTACTGGCGGTTCATCCCCAACTATTCGGAAGTGGCAGCCCCTTTAACGGACCTCACAAAAAAGTGTGCCCCTACATAAGTGGTGTGGTCAAGGGATTGTCAGAGAGCCTTTGAGGACATTAAAAGGTGTCTATCAGAGGGTCCCATCCTTAGAAGACCAGACTTCAACAGCCCTTTTATAGTGCAAACAGATGCATCAGAGATAGGGCTAGGGGCAGTGTTGTCACAACAGTTTGAGGGAGTTGAACATCCTATCCTTTTCCTGAGTAGGAAATTGTTCCCAAGGGAAAAAAACTACTCAGTGACTGAGAAAGAGTGCCTCGCAGTAAAATGGGCAATCGAGGCTTTGAGGCATTACCTGGCAGGAGTCCATTTTACTTTGGTAACGGATCATGATCCACTAAAGTGATTAAATAGCATGAAGGATTCCAATGCTAGATTGACTAGGTGGAATATGGCCCTCCAACCCTTCTCATTTGAGATTCAGCATAGGCCGGGAAAAGAGAATGCAAATGCTGACTTCTTTTCTAGAGAAGGGGTGGATGGTTGGGCTTCAACCGTGTGTTAGCCCCAGCCACACACTAACAGGGGAGGAATGTGACAGGGTAAACAAAAGCCACCAGTTATATGCCTGGAAAACCTATGTCTAGTCTGCAGTTGCAGCACTGACTAGGTTAACTTTAGCTGGGAACCTCAGAACAATTAGTTGGATCCCAGCTGGCTAATCAAGGTGTGTTAAAACCCAGGCTGTAAACACATGGAGGCGGTCGGTTGAGGAGTGAGGAGTAAGCTGCTAAAGAGATTGCAAGAGAGTTTCCTGATACAAGGTCTGATTAGAAAAGTAGATGAATTGTGAACTGTCTGTCCCCTGCCATATACACTGTCTGCTAAAGAGAAACTGTTTTTGTCTGTCTGCTAAAGAAAAGCCATTTTCCTTTTGTTGCTGAAAAAAAGCTATTTTTGTTTTGTGTGCTGTATATTTTGCAAGGCTAAATAAATAAGCCTTGTCAAGAAACCCACGTGTGTAGTTGCATGTACCCTGCAACAATGGGGAATGGTAAAAAAGAGTTTTTTATAAATACATGTAGCACGTACTGAATCAGTGCCATCTTAACGCATGAGCACGCTGGGCAGTTGTCCAGGAGCCCCACGAGCATAGGGGCCCCATGCTAATCTATGCACAGACCAGAATTTAACACTAATTTTCTGATCACCCGCCTCAACATTCAAATCTCTTTTTTTTTAATGTCAATACACTGATTTTGTTGGAGGTATCAATAAATATAAATTTATTTTATCGATAATTTACATTTTTCTTCCTGTGAGTGGTTGTGTACGCAGGGCCCAGAGCACTGCTTTGCCCAGGGGCATATAATGCTGTTAATACGGCCCTGTACTGTATGTGTGCGAAATAGCAAAAAACAAGTGCAATCCCCTTGAATTTCTTTGCATGTATCAGACCCGTGCCATGGAAACAGTTTTTTGTGGCTACCGTAGTACTTTGCAGTGACGATAGGTGGTGATAGTGTCTTTTTTCTAAATTCAATGGAAACCGCCCCTTATTACTATACACTATTTCAATGCTAAAAAAAATTACATTTATATTAAAGTAAATTAGAAGAGTTAAATAACAAAGACTTTTTAAAATAATACAATCTTCTTCCACCAACCACCAATCTTCTGGCTGTCTCTTGTACAGTTTCAACTGTAAGAATGTCGAGAAGAAATAGATGCATTACTTAATGTAATAAGTTACATTGATACTTGTTAATGATCACACCAAGGTACTAACACAAACGGCAAAACAAAAAGGTACACAGAGCTGAGACAGACAGACAGCCATTTGGGGATTTAACCCTTTACTTTGCACCTCCCCTCCACACCAATTAGCCTGACAATTTAGAGTGCTGTTAGGCAGCTATACTTTTAATATATATTTCTTTATTGTGTTTATCCCTTTTTTTAAATTGTGCATTAAAAGTCAAGTTTTATATCACTCATTTACCGTCTGTTGTTACTGTGACATTACAGCCCACTAAAGTGCATCTCCATTAATAGGTTTCTGTCTGTCTTTGGGCTCTTTGTATCTATACTATTTACACCTGTAAAGTTGCACCTCCCCTCCTAGGGGATCACTGTGGGAATTAGTACTGATCTTATCCAACAATTATTTTAAACGGAAATGCTAAATCCTGAGTAAATTATATCCATCGCTGTAGCTATCCAAAACAAAAAGGTACCTCAAAAGTCTGCCAAGCTAGTTGCAAGTACTGGTAGCCAGGGAAATACAAAAGAGCAGGGGCAAGAGAACGGCCAGACTGCTGCTCTTGAACAAAAAGTTAATAAGCAACAACTAGCAGGCTGATTGGGGTTTATATAACCTAAGCTAAAATGACTGCTGGCCTCACGGGAGATAATAGTTCCTACCAGCCCTTGGCCTGAACTTGATATCTCTGTGTGCCCCTACAGGTCTACGGGGTGTATTGTTGGATGGAATATTGAACGTACTCCCTCTCTTAGGCCTCCCGTTACCGCTAGGCTTTTCTTGAACATCTGACGGGTAGCAGATTTAAAACAGGACCATCTCTGACAGGTTTGCAGACATGAAACAGGATCATCTCTGAAGGGTAGCAGACTTGAAACCGCACTGTTCCCTTGTGACTGCCACGTCTGACGGTTCTAGAAATCAAGGCAAAAAGGACACGTTCAGTAGTTCATAGGTAGTGCCAGATTCATCAGTTAAGTCAGACAGATGAAGCTGGTCAAAAAGAGAAGGTACATCATCAACTGACACCTCTGGAACAGAAAGCATTGGTTCAGTAAATCTTGATATGCAGAATGGATCAGAAGAATTTAGCTGTTGGTGGTTCTCCATAGATTCAGAGAAAAAAAGAGATAATCTGGTTCTCCATTTGTTTCCAAGGTTCTTCTACAAAACACTGATCTCTGCAAAACACGGACGATAACTTCACAGAAAGTACCTCCCAGTCAACGGTTGGATTATGTTCAGTCACCCAGGGCGTTCCTAGGATAACACAGAATTGTGGCACATTAATCAGTCCAAACTGCAGGATTTCCGAAGGTCCGTTACTGCAGGTAACTTTCAAAGGAGGAGTATGCCACTTCAGAGGACCTGAAGTAAGGACTGACACGTTCACTACTCTGATAACTTCCTGTTTTTTTGCGATGCTTAGGTATCACCAACGTTTTAGAGAAGGATAAGTCAAAAAAGGTCCGGAAACGTCAGTAGGGTTTGCTTGTGCCATGTTTTGGTGTAGTGTGTTCTTTCTAGACATTTCTAGACAGATAGCAAGTGTTGTTTAAAGGAATATGATACATTGTATATTGAATACAGTAGAAACACTTGTTACGTTGTTGTGCCATTCATCACGGCCACGTTTTATTATTATACTTTTTATTGTTTACTTTTATTAATATGTTTTTTTTAATACCTGTTTGCTTCAAATTATTTTATCATAATTAGTCAACAAACATTTTCACAGCAACATAAATATACCTCACAAATAATTCCGTTGGCTGACCGAGGTTGAGCCGTGGTAAACAGTGTTCCCACGGGTGGAATTTCACGCCTTGTCACAGATCCGTAGAGAGTAAGTCTTGCTTCATCTGTATGTGTGGTGATGTAACAGAGTGATGTTATTATTGTGTGTTCTAATAGTAGTCTATATGCAAACCACTGTCACATTAAAGGCTAGATTCACAAAACACTATTAAATCAGGGCTCATAACGTAATGTTACCTAATTGAACGGACGTTATTTTACTTGAGGTCATCGGGTATCTTCAAAGATAAGTATATGCAAAAACAATGGCCGGGATACATTTTTATCAGCATAGACTTAACATCACTTTATTGTAGCGTTGTGTTGTCTGTGTTTCAACTACAGTAAATAAAAAAATAGGAAAGCTATATTGCCTACATTTTACTCTCATCCACAGATAAAAGGGACAGTCCCAGCAGACATACAGTGTAAACAACCTAGCATTTGAGGTTCTAGCTATTGCCAAGTGTGTATGATATCTCTCTCTCTCGCTCTCCAGCTAAAGCCTTATTTCAGGGTCTGGATGGGAGTACTACCAACTTTAGGTAATACCCAACTAATTAAATGTTAACATTGTGGTATTGTCCTTTGAAGCCATGCAATAAGGCTGCACTTATAGTGCCGGCGACGGCGCCGTTGCGGCAAAATGAATGCATTGGTGCCGTCTACGGCAACAAAGCGACGGAGCAACAGTGCTACCAAAAATTTGGTAGTCACTGTTATTTGATTTTTTGGCGATTGTCTCCCCTTGTGGCCAATTGGGAGCTTCTCTGTGCCTCTGCCCGCCCCTTTTATGACTCCGCTGACCTTGCAGCCAGCTACGTCGCCCAAAACTAAAGTGCAACTCTGGCGATTGGCGACGGCATCGGTCGCGTTGCCGTCGCCGTTGTCAGGACTATAAGCGCATTCCTAGGCTTAAATTTATGTGGATCTGGGCCTAACTGTAAACTATTTCAAAAAGCCCCGCTAAGCTTCATTATTACCCTTCTTCCCTGTCTATGTAAAGGTATTTGTGATACTATATACTTATTTGATATTGATTATAATGTGTACCTAAGGTTTGTGTTATGAATGAATCATGCAGACTGTATTTACTGCACCGACACACTTTATTCGAGCAAATACCCGGTATGTATCTGGCAGATACCTGGAATGCGCCGCTCCTCACCTCTGACAAGCCCCGTTGCGTTTGCCTTCCCAGCCTGGGTTCATGTCTGGCTGATGGGCGGCTGATTTGTTAAATGATAATGATTAGGATTTAATAGGCTGCAATGCTTCGCGTGTCTACCAGATGGCATAAATTCATGAATTGTAATGCAGTATATATATATGTACTGTGCAGTATTGCAGCCAGCGGGAATAAAATGCTTCAATCCCTGCCGGAAAATAACTCAATGCACTCGGGCAGAAAACAGTCACAAACCTCAATACACCCGGGTATACCCGAATTCGTGGGACTAGCCGAGCTCGAATAAAGTGTGTCGCCAGTGTACAACATGTGAAAAAAAAAATTAAACCGCTAATGTGAAAAATCTACAATTGTGGTATTAATACAGTGTATGTGTTCTTGAAATTTAACATAAAATATATTGTGAAAAATAAGTGATGTTCTGCAGCCAAGGTAAAGGGGGTCTCTAGCCCCCAAGAAGAAGATAAGTGAATAGGAAAAACCTTAGCGCATGAACCTAAAAACCAACAAAAGGTGGTTATGAGAGAAGTGGGGTACACCGAGACTCCTGTGTACCAAAATAAATTCAAGTTACTGTTAAATAATGAATATGGGTTTAAAGTGCAGTCTTTCAGCTTTAATTTGAAAGTATTCACATCCAAATTGGAGGAAGGGTTTAGGAATTACATCTCTTTAATATGTAGCCCCCTTTTTTTCAAGGGACCAAACGTTATTGGACAATTGGCTCAAAAGCTGTTTCATGGACAGGTGTGGGCTATTCCTTTGTTATTTCATCATCAATTAAGCAGGTAAAAAGTCTGGAGTTGATTCCAGGTGTGGCATTCGCATTTGGAAGCTGTTGCTGTGAACCCACAACATGCGGTCAAAGGAGCTCTCAATGCAAGTGAAACAGGGCATCCTTAGGCTGCAAAAAAAAAAATCCATCAGAGAGATAGCAGGAACATTAGGAGTGGCCAAATCAACAGTTTGGTACATTCTAAGAAAAAAAACAACGCACTGGTGAGCTCTGCAACACAAAAAGGCCTGGACGTCCATGGAAGACAACAGTGGTGGATGATTGTTGGATCCTTTCCATGGTAAAGAAAAACCCATTCACAACATCCAGCTAAGTGAAGAACACTCTCCAGGAGGTAGGCATATCATTATCCAAGTCTACCATAAAGAGAAGACTTCACGAGAGCAAATACAGAGGGGTCACCACAAGGTGCAAACCATTCATAAGCCTCAAGAATAGAAAGGCCAGATTAGACTTTGCCAAACAATATCTTCAAATGCCAGCCCAGTTCTGGAACAGCATTCTTTGGACAGATGAAACTAAGATCAACCTGTACCAGAATGATGGGAAGAAAAAAGTATGGAGAAGGCTTGGAACGGTTCATGATCCGAAGCATACCACATCATCTGTAAAACATGGTGGAGGCAATGTGATGGCATGGGAATATATGGCTTACAATGGCACTGGGTCACTAGTGTTTATTGATGACGTGAAAGAAGACAGAAGCAGACGGATGAATTCTGAAGTGTATAGGGATATATTGTCTGCTCAGATTCAGCCAAATTCCACGAAGTTGAATGGACAGCGCTTCACTTTACAGATGGACAATGACCAATAACATACTGCGAAAGCAACCCAGGAGTTTTTTTTTTTTTTATAACTTTGATTTTGTTGTGTTTTTCAAAAGTATACATATACAGATATAACCACTGAAATATTTTTACCAAAACATTTTCTTCCAAAAAAAACACATATTCAATAAAACTGGAAGGGAGAGGGGGGAGACAAGAAGGAAGGGGGGGGGGGAAGGGGTGTGGCGCGGGTCCATCTCCCGCCGGGTCACTCCGTATGTGTTATTTTACGACACCTAATAACTCCCTAATCTTGGTCCTGTCCGGACCGTCTCACCGGGGGGTGGGGGTACTAGTCGCCCGTACTGGCTATTTACAAAGGGCGTCCCGGGTCCTACATTCATCTACGAGCACCCACCTCAGACCACCATCAAGTGAGAACGCTTCTGCACCTATCAAAGCAAGATGATATCTTTGTCCACTCCTGGGATGTCCAGCTGGGCCAACCAAGGCGTCCAGGTTTTTAGGAAAATTTCGCCAGTGTCATTAACTAAACTCGTTCATTTTTCCATCTGGCATACAAACCAAATTCTGTTCCGAATCTTGGGAATTGATGGAATTTCGGGCTGTTTCCATAATGCTGCGATCTCACACCGTGTGGCTGTTGCGAAATAAGCAACCAATTTATTACTTGCTTTAATCAGACCCGGTGTCGGTCGGTTCAGGAGGAACCGCCACGGGTCCAAGGGGTTTTTGAGGACAAGAATCCTCTGAAGCCAATCTCTAATCTCTCGCCATAGCGGACTAACTCGCGGGCAGGACCACAGCAAATATAACAGGTCAGCCATTGCTCCACACTGTCTGGGCACAGTGGGGAGTATCCTGGTACAAATTTAGATAATTTCATGGGAGTGTGTTACCAGCGCATTAACACTTTATATGCGTTCTCCCTCAATGTCGTACATATAGAACTCTTAGCAGACGCTGTTACTATCTTATCCCATTCCTCTTCATCTAATACTTCCCCTAAATCTTTCTCCCATTGGTCCATGTATTTCAGTTTTTGATCTACCTTTCCCCCTGAACCGATCACTTCTCTGTACAATTGCAATATGAGTCCACTAGTATCAGTCTCCACTAGACAGAACTTTTCAAACATGGTTAGTGGGGGCTAGGGGTAATTTTATATTTATATAAAATGCTCGCAGTTGGAGGTATCTGAAAATCTCAGAGAGGGGGAGGTTCTTATCAGCATGAATTTGTTCAAAGGGCTTAATGTCTTTTCTCCCCTCTAGATCTCAAAGTCTATGTATGCCTAATTGTTTCCAAATTGTAAATTCCTTTCTGGTCAGACCTGGGGCAAAATCTGGATTGCCCCATAACATTGTCATCAGCGAACCTCTGGATGAAAGAGAGCACCTAAATTTATTGGCCTCCCAGATAGCCAGTGAATTAGCCATCGATGCCAGCAGCTTTTTTATCAGCTTTAAAGCTGTTTTGGGTAACCAAATCAAGCTCTTCAACTCCGTTGGGGAGCAGGCTTCGCTTTCCAATGCTACCCATCTCTTCGAATCCGGGCTTGTGTGCCATTGGGAGATTTGGCATAATTGCGCCGCCTTATAATAGGATAACAAACAAGGTACCGCCAGCCCTCCTGCAAATGTTGTTTTTTTTAGAATCATACCCTTTACTCTTGGCTTTTTCCCCTCCCATATAAATTTGGATATGGCAGACTGAAGTGAGAGTATGTCCTTCAGTCTAAGTGGCACCGGCAACGTCTGGAACAGATAGAGAATGCGTAGGAGGAGATTCATCTTTATGCTATGGATCTTCTGATCCAAGATATCTTAAAGGTCGCCCACTTCCTGATGTCCTCTTTTAGAGTGCGGATCAGTTTGGGGTAATTTGCTCGATATATTCCGTTGTAATCTTAGGGAATGAGCACTCCTAAGTATTTCACTCCTGTTTTCTACCAATTAAAAATAAAATTGATCTGTATCAATTTTTCTGTCTCTTTCGGTAGGCTTATATTAAGAGCTTCAGACTTGGATTGGTTGATCCGAAAGCCTGAGATGTCTTGGAATTTCCCCAGCAAGTTGAAGAGGTTTGGTAGGGAGGTGAGAGGCCTCGAGATCGTCAGCAACACGTCATCTGCGTAGAGCGCTACTTTGTGTGTTTGCGTGTCGGTCTCAATTCCCCCCACATCGGGGTTATTTCTGATTTGGGTCGCCAAGGGCTCCATGCACAATGCAAATAGGAGGGGGGATAACGGGCACCCCTGTCGAGTGCCACTTCTAATTTTGAAGAGGTCCGACGGAAATCCTTGGTGTATTACTTTAGCCGCCGGACCCCTATACAGTGACAGGATCGCATTAATCACCTGGTCCCCGAACCCAAACTCTCCAAGCGTGGCCCTCAGGTAAGGCCAGTCAATCCTGTCAAAGGCTTTTTCAGCATCCAGACTCAACACCATAACTGGAATTTTACATGTATTCGCTATATCTATCAGATCAATAATCCGTCGTGTGTTATCTGTGGCTTGTCGACCCTTAATGAACCCGACTTGATCTGGGTGTATGAGTCTGGGCAGGATGTGACTTAATCTGTTGGCCAGTAATTTGGCGTCAATTTTGATATCGGTGTTAATTAGTGAAATGGGCCTGTAGCTTGCACAATCTAATGGGTCTTTCCCAGGCTTATATATTACTGAGATGGACGCTTGGAGCATCTGTTCCGGGAACGCGGCGCCTTCTAAAACTGCATTAAACATTCTGAGGAGATGCGGCCCCAGGAGCTTTATATATTTTTTATAATAAAGGTTTGAGAACCCGTCTGGGCCAGGTGCTTTTGATGGTTTGAGATCCTGAATAACCTGGGTAAGTTCCTCTATCGTAAAACTAGCCCCTAATGTATCCCTCTCCGAACCACTCAGTCTTGGTAGTTGTGAGCTCTTCAGGAACTCCTTCATAGCTCTT
Source organism: Ascaphus truei (assembly GCF_040206685.1). Lineage (NCBI taxonomy): Eukaryota > Metazoa > Chordata > Amphibia > Anura > Ascaphidae > Ascaphus > Ascaphus truei. Next base: position 192,590,442 of record NC_134485.1, on the reverse strand, counting down.
TTCGTTTTACCATTGTGTGCCACTTTTTCCCCGTTATATAGGTCTTCATAAAAGCTCCTGTTTTTAGCCTCAGCCCCCGTATATTATAATGTGGGTGCTTGTTTCTCAATTTATTAGCTAGCAAGGTATCTGGTTTGTTTGATTTTTCATAAAATAGCCTTTTGGACCAACTCTGTGTGTTGTCTGCCTGGGAGGTTAAGACCAGATTAAGCTCGATTCTGATGTTATGAATTTCTTTGAGGAGAGCCGAGTTATGACCCTGCTTATGTTTCAGTAGTAGCTCCCTAAGTTTAGATTGCAAGGTGACAATTTTCTTATTTCTCTCTCTTTTCCTTTTTGCTGCCAATTTAATTAGAGTCCCTCTTAGTGTTGCCTTATGTGCTTCCCATAGGACTGAATGGGACTGAACACTCCCGGTATTAATTTGAAATAATTGATCTATTTCCCTGCCAATTACTTGTTCTAACTCTGGGACCTTTAAGATTGCCTCATTTATTTTCCAGTTTGCCCCCGGCCAGTCCAAGAAATTTTGAGTGCACCATAGCTCTATGGGTGCATGATCCGTCCATGAAATATCATGGATCCCTGAATGGAGGATCTTCGGGACCAGTCTGCTAGAGACAAAAATGTAATCAATTCTGCTGTAGGTGGAGTGGGGGTGGGAGAAGAAAGTATAGTCCGTCTCTAACGGGTGCATCTCCCTCTATATGTCCACTAACTGACTCTCAGCCAGCCCTTCCCGCAAGGCTTCGATGTAGCTTCCCTTGTTGGGTGTATAGGGGCCTGATCTGTCCATCTTTGGATTAACCGCTACATTAAAATCTCCCGCTAGTATTATATCTCCTCTAGCTACTGATTTTAGCGTATGGAAGAACTTCTTAAAGAAGGAGGGATCCTGCTCACACGGGGCATACACTGTAGCTATCGTTATTGGCTGTGCTTGTATGGAACCTACGATTACGAGGAACCTGCCTTCCCCGTCTCTCTTGACTACCTCTTCTACAAAGGGGAGATTATTATTGAGCAGGATTGCCACCCCTCTCTTCTTTTCATTCCTTGCTGAGGAAAGATAAAACCTCTTAAAACTTTTATCCCAGTATTTGGTGCTGTATCTAGTATCTAGTGCTGAAGTGCGTCTCCTGGAGCAGCACAACGTCAGCCTGCTTACGCTTGTAGTCTGCAATCGCCACTCTGCGTTTGCCCGGGCTGTTCAAACCCTTAGTATTGTGGGATACTATGGTCAATGACATTGGTCCTCCTTATGTGAGCTATTACATTCTATATTGCCGCTGCAGAACAGTTGTACCCTGGGTCCCCCCAGTCCGTTAACCCAGACCGGGGACAGCACCCGCACCACAGGGGAGGGGGAGGGGTGGGAGAGGGGGAGAAGGTAAGGAAAGAGCTAATTAATTGAGGGGCCGAGACAGACCATGATCAGCATCGGTCCCTTTGCCCACGAGCGTACACTATGCCACTGGAGGCCCAGAAGGGACCTCTCAAACCCTAACTGCCGTCGGCGGTTGGGTGCCCGAGGGACTTGTCTGTGCATGGAGGTGAGACACCGCCATGCACAGTTCGAGACGCAGGCATCTGACCCAGGCGGTCCCTAAGCCAGCACCCTCCGTTAAATAATCATATAAAAATTATTTCCTTCAAACTAAACCAGTGTAGTTACAGAACTTAACCTATATACAGCGAAATTAAACATCTCTTGGCAAGCATCCCCGGACAGCTTTTCACCCCCACCTTTCGTGCTTGGTGTGAACTTCATTTCTGCGGCAGAGTTCAGAGCAGGCAGCCCTCGCCCCCCTCTAAGGCCCATTTCAATCGGGGTCTCAGTCCCTCTGGTTATATAGACTACTGTGTAGGCCGGTCTTGTAGCCTCGATCTAGCTAAGCCTCAATCCACTGTCTCTCTCTTCTCTCCAGATGAGATCTTTATTTGATATGTCCACCACCTCCCTCTTCCCCCAGTCCCCCCTCCCCCTCCCCCTCCCCCACCCTCTACCAGCATCTTTGACTTCATGATGGGGGCATATCTTCCTCGTAGGCTCTGTTCATTGTGCGCGAAGGCTGTGAGCCCGGGTCAGCTGGGGTCTGACTCGATCACCATCATGCTATATTCCCCTATAGGCCGAGCAGTCAAGCATCCCCTCGTCGGCTCTCCCAAGGACCTCGACTGTGGGTGAGTGGAGAAAAAGGTTAAGCATCTTGCCCCGCACATACCTGGATGACCCCCTCAGTTCTTTCCTTCCTAGCCATCGTCTTTATCCCCCGGTCATACTCTGGGGTGTCCTCCCTCCCGTCCCTCCCATCTTGCTGGAGGAGTGTCTCCAGTTCTGCCTGTACCTGATCCCTCTCACATATCTTCCTCAGCAACATGTCCTCTCGGTCCCCCCTCACTCTCTTGCCCCCCTCCCTCTCTCCCCCCCTTGCTTCCCCTCCCTCTCTCCTTCGCTCCTCCCCTCGTATCCTTCCTCTTCTTTCACCTCCCCCTCTTCAATTCCCCCCCTCTCCCTCCCCTCCCTCCTTAGGCGTGGACTACTTATCCCGTTTTTCATTGAATTTGATTCATTTTGGGGCGCCCCTGGTCTCTACTGCTCCCCGCCGGCAGGCCTCTTGCTCCCGTCTGCACCCCCTCCTTAGGAGCAGCGGAGATCCACCGGGCTCTCTGCACGCTCTTGCCACCAGGGGGCTCCCCCCTGCGATCTGCTCCCGTCCTTCTTCCATGCTGCCATGTCGCCTCACGCCACCGAGGGTCTCCCTCCTTCCACCCTCCTGCTGCCGTCAAGATGGCCGTGCTGCCGCTTCCCGCCACCAGGGGACCTCTTCCCTCTCCTTATTCACAAGGTAAGATTAAAATGGCCGCGCCGCTCTCTTCCCGCCTCTAGAGGGGATCAGCTACCCACCAACTGAGCCCTATGAAGTTCTGCACCGGGGATGGCTCCTTTAAGTCCAAGCTTGGGGGTGATTGACACCGGAGCAACACTTAAGCACAGTGTTTGCTCCGTGTCGGCTCCACACGCTGCCAGGATGCCTCTGGGGCTGGAACCTCTGCTGTAAGCTGCTGCTGCTCGGGACCCAGGGAAGAGGTAGGTAGACCAATTCTTTTCAGGAACTCCGCACCCCCCTCCATTTGTTTAAAGGTGAACGCCACTCCATTTTTTATGACCACGAGTCCGAATGGGAACAGCCATCTATATCGGACCGCATTATCCCGCAGGACTTTGGTGATGGCTGACAGGGCTCTCCTTTTGGCCAGGGTCTGCGGGGCGAGATCCTGAAACACCTGCAGTTTCACTCCCTCAAACTCCAAGGCCTTAGTCGCTCTGGCAATCTGGCAAATGCTTTCCTTTATTTTAAAATAATGTAGCCTGATGATTATATCCCTCGGCGGGTCACCTTGCTGCGGTCTGGAGCGCAGAGCTCGGTGACACCTGATATTTTTGTTCAACCCCTTGAATTAAAGCTGAAAGTCTGCACTTCTATTGCATCTCAGTGGTTTCATTTCAAATCCATTGTGGTGGCGTACAGAGCCGAAATTATGAAAATTGTGTCACTGTCCAATTTTTTCCTGACCTAACTATATACAGTATACATATAAATTGAAATTTATTTAAAATACATATAAAACAACTTAAAATATGGCAATGTAATCAAAATAACACATTGGTTTTATCGGAACCTTACCCTTGATTAAGCTTAATCAATACCTGATAGTACTATAAAAAATACAGTTGCAAAAACAAAAAATAAATGATAGTATAGTAGAGTTCTGTATGATGTTAATGTCAAGAAAATTATATATTGTTACTGGACTTTATTAATCCACACATGATGTTTTATCAATGTGTGTGGATCTCAAAAGATGGACGATATTATCCTTATACATTTTATTTCCTTTTGTAAATTTTTCTTTAGTTGGATACAAGTTTAAAACTTTTTGCCTCCTTTGAAAAGAGAAAAAAATGGCCTCTTTTGGAGATGGCAGATCTGTTAAATATTGCAATCTTTTTCAAATGAAACTGGCATCAGTCTTGATGTTTGCATGTGACACCCTTTAGGTGATATACATCCTGCAGAGAGGTGATTTTAAGTGATGGGTTGCACGCATAAACAGGACCATCTCTGACAGACTGGAGACTTGAAACAGGACTGTCTCTGATGGGTAGCAGACTTGAAACGGGACCATTCCCTTGTGACTGCCACTTCTGACGGCTCTAGAAATGAAGGCAAAAAGGACAAGTGATTATAATGAGTACCGAATGTTAGTGTTGGTACAAATCATGTAGACTATATTTACAACATCCAACACATCATTTACTGTTCTTTAGTTTCTGTGTCACATGTAAGACATTTGTTTTCCAAGATCAAATGTTCTTCATTGGATAAAATTTACTCCAGCTCAGTCAGGAAGGTTTTTTCTGCATCTGAAATTGGAGAAAAGGTACGCAACACACTAAAAAAAAATTCTGTTATTATTCCATATAATCATTAATTAACAGGTGAAAAATTGGCACAAGGTACTGTCATAATTCAGGTAATAAATGACTCATTTTTTTAATGTCAAAATGGCCAGTCAAGTATTAAATACAATCACTAAATTGCAACAACCATTACCCGCTGTCAACGACCTTTCAAATGATTGGCCGTTAACAATTACATATTGTTTCTGCACTTGCGTGAATTTAACCTATACTGTATAGTGCCATTTTAAAAATTATACTCTGTTCTTAACAATCCTGTCTTCTTGTGTTTGCTCACTTTTCCACAGCGAGAAATAATTCTGGATGTCTGCTGGAAACTGACCACAGCCATTATCTCTTGTGTTTCTAAATGCACAGAATATATCTTATTTGCATAGTCAGAAGTATCCATAGTACTAAAATTACAGAGCAGGGGACAGCTACAACATGCACCCTGCAATAATGCCTTGCTATCAGTAGATGGCACCCCTACCTCCTTTCTCAGTTGTTTGATACCAGTAATTGCCAACATACTAATATGGCCACAATTTTTTATTACTGTATCTGCATTCCCTATTGTAGCTTCACTGGACAAGGAACATATTTTCTTATTACATGACCCCTGTATCTCATGATGAGACACTGTCTCAATCCCCTCCTGAGTTTTTAAAAATGCAATGCACTTTTTATGAATGAATTTTTTTTTTAAATAAAACTATTTTCAACTATGTCAGTTTTTACCCAAGGACCCAACTAAGTAAGTTCTGGGGATTCTTGACAAAATAAAAATAGAAAACATTATATTTTATTAGAAATACACTGACTTCAATGAGTGCTTGATACTAAGGCTGCGCTTATAGTGCCGGCGACGCGACGTCGCCCGAAAACAAATGCATTGTCGCCGCCGCGTGCGCTTATAGTAAGCGCGACGGCGACAAAGCGATGGGGCAATGCGATTTTCGGAAGCCGGGAATATTTGATTTTTTAGGGGCTGTCGCCTCATGTGACAGCCCCTGAACCAATCAATGCCCTGGTTGCCCGCGACGCCGCCGCAAAGCGAAATACAACTTTCGCTAGTGATGACGGGTGACGTCACACGTCATCGTCGCTGTCGCGGGCACTATACGCGCAGCCTTTGTGCAGTGGTTGAAGTGTGATGGTATGGGAAGGGTTACCCCTACTTTTTTTTAATATACAGATCGACAGTGATACTGTACCATTTTTTTTGTTACACACGGCTCCACTTTTTATTGAAAGAAACATGGATTTGTTTGAGAGCCCCTTTTGACTTCTGCTTTCTAAGCATAAATCTTATACTGTATATACAGTATTTCAGAATGTGTGTCTGTGTGTCTCATTATGCATGCCCGAATTAGAAGACCTAGAACAACCAAACTTGGAAGGATTACTTTATGTATCAAAATAAGGTGAACTGTCATGGTTGGGATTATATATACACCTGGGTTATACCCTGGGTTATTTGATGTATCACTGTTATCACTAATACACTTTATTTGAAGTATTTCTAACAGAGTGCTGTCTCTTGATTACCAGACCTCGGAACGGTAACGTATGAATATATTACATATATGGGACATGCACCCGCAGCCTACCAGCGCCTACAGGAGTGCCAACTGCTCTATCTGACAATATATATACTGTATAGCCCAAAGTAGGGCTACTTTACGGCAAGGCCCCCACATGTTTAGGAAGTCAGCCTGTTGCCCACACCCTCTAGGGCAGATGAGGAAGTCCCAAGAACGTTGTTGAGAGCCGCACCAGTGTTATATACTACAGTATATGATCTTATACACATTTTCTTTTATGGTCATGCAAATAGATACATTTGAGGCAGCCTCAAATATGTCGTACCCCCCCCTCCATTCCTCTGGATCCAATACCCTATCATGGTCCGATTCCAACTCGTAGATGAATTTGCTAGCCTCCTGTGGGCAGATTAGGGAACTCTATACTATAATTCTAAGTTGGATTCCGTTTGATTGTTTGTTTCTTTGTGTGTCCGAAGCATCGAAATCTCAGAAACAAAACTTTCACTGTACATTCTGCTGCGGATTTGTAGGTCAACGCAATTATTTTGAGCTTCCAATGTGACTCACCTCCCAAATTATGGACATTCTAAATTTCCCTCGGCTGTCCAGTAAAAATGTTAGAGCAGGAGTGGGGGGCGGGGGAGGCGTGGCTACTAAGGGTGTCCTTGCTTGGATCGGGGCTGTGTGTGTCTCTGTGTGTGATGTGAGATGTGCGGGGGAGATGTTCCAGCGGGGGAGGGAGGGGGGAGATGTGCCAGCTTGCGGGGGGAGATGCGACAGCTAGCGGGGGGAGATATACCGGCGGGAGGGACGGACGACATGTGCCGCCAGCGAGGGGAGATGTACCAACGGGAGGGGGGGGAGGTGCTGGCAGTGAGGGGACATGCCACAGCAGTGCAGGGAGATGTGTTGCCAGTGGGGGGGAGGGGGGGCCGGAGACAGGTTCCGGCAGCGGGGGGAGACACACACAGACAGACACCACACATATACACACACATATACACACAGACAGACGAAGACACACACACAGGCACACACAGACAGAGACAAATCTCACCCGGCACTACATCCAGCATCGCGAGGGGGGGTAGGGGGGATCGGGGAGATGTACCGGCAGCAGGGGTGGGGAGGGAGGGGGAGTGAGGGGGAGGGACGGCGAGGGGGGGTGGTGAGATGTATTCAATATTACATTCCCCGGGCAAAGCCGGGCACAAAAGCTTGTAGATCAATAAAATAAGGATGTTATCTTTGACTGATTAGGGGAGCTGAGACAGATCTCTTCAAACATTGTGAGGCTAGGGTTGGGCCTGGGATTGCGTGTGAAACCCCTTAATTGCAAGTTGCGAAAGATCTCTCCACTACCCAAGTCATGTTAAACAGATAGGGACTCAAATGATTTAGGCCCATTGCTTGTTATTATGTCCCTGAACCTAATCAGGATATTCCTTCTATGAAAGTTGGTAGATTATGGCAAGGAGGGAACTCTGGCTTGTGAAACAGTGGGGTCATTAAGGAACGCTTGTTGTGTAATATGAGTGTATGCATGGTAGGCCAAGACTGCTGTCCTCCTTGGGCATGCTGAGGATAGTTCTACTAACCCAAGGCTTTTTTCAGCCAAATACATTTGGTGATATGGGATTGTTAATCTTTGAATACTCCCTGTGGGACTGGGATCCGAAGGGTTTGAAATATATATATATGTAACGGGTATTCCCTCTATCCCAATCACAGATACCGTGTGTGTGGGTGGAAACCTATGTATTACCAGGTGTGGTGCAGTATACCTGTCAGGCTCACAGGAGGTCTGAGCCTCCGCCAGTGAGAGCCTGGGGTGAATCCTCTGGAACATTCTTGGTTTCAGTGCCTCCACCTGTGTAGGGTTCTAGGGATGTAGAAGGTTGCCTACACAGGACCCGAATATACAATAACCACGTACTCAGGGATGTATATAACCACTTTACTGTAACGCAGAATAATCACACACTTATAATACTAATACTTCCCCTAGAGGGTAACTCCACAATATAACTCAGTCCCAAGTGTCTTTCACTCCACTAGGAGTGTACCTACCCACCACCGTGTATCCCCACACCGTGTCCACAGCCTAACCCCTTTGTCCCGTGGTCAGCACTGCCACTATGTGTAATTATAAGATATATATAGGATACGTTGGTGCACTTATGAAGGTACCTGCTGAGTGCTCCTGCACTTGGGCCTGCAAGCAACTTCGAAAAGGATCTGCCGCTTGGTGATCCCATCTGATCCGGTGTTTCCTCGCACGAGGGTCCGCATGGGGCGATCCCACCCTTGAGATAGTCTCTGTCTTTTTGGGCACAGACTTGAGCCCAAGTCCCTTCTCGGAGAACGCAGCGCAGCTGTGTCCCTATCTAACACTAGTACTACTGTGACAGGGTCCCTAACCTAGGGCCTGTCCCTGTAGCACCACAAGCTGGGGAGTTCAAGACTTATCTGGGGCCTAGGGGGTTACTGGCCTAATGCAGTGGGTCACTGACCCCTGCACTCACCTCCTTCCCCTAGCTCTTCCCGGTCTTGACTGACTTGTCTCCCGCGCGCGCGAAATGTATCTATTCCCTGCAAGCAGGGAGCTCCCGCAGCCCTATTGGCTCCCTGGCGTCATGGGACGCTTCCGAGGCTCATGGGACCTGTAGTCCCATCCAAGAGCCTTCCCTGGTAGGCTAGGGTTCGCGCGCTTGCTGCTCGCGCATGCGCAGCTGTACCAGCCGCCAGAACCTACTGCGCATGTGCCAAACTGTCCAAGATGGCGGCGCCCTGCACGGGAGCCGCCGAGAGCCCTAATGATGCGCCCGCGGCCCTAACAACCGGCCGCTCGAGTCCCCGGCAACCTCCGCACCAGTTCCCATCTGCCCCTCACTCCTGCAAGCGCCACGGGTCCGCCATTGTCTCGGCGGCACCCGCAATCGCCAGCCAGGTGAGGGAGGGGCGACGGGCAGAGGGGGACCTGGCTACATCCTCCCCTGGTAAAAACCCCAACGTCCTCGCTTGGGACACAACTCAATATAACTATGTACAAAAGTTATATAATGAAAATGGCACAACATCGTTATATAATAAAAATGCAACAATCAATGCGATCTTAACTTATCATCTCTAGATCAGATTGCACATTTCAGTGAACATATTTATAACTGAGGCTAGCTTGGCTTTAGCTTGCTGCTGAGACTCATAGTGAGGTGCCCCTAATGAATCATAAGCCCCTCTAGTGGGAAGGCGTCTTACTCGCTGACTTTTGCGAGTTTCGGTCTCAAATTCTTCATCTTGAGAGATATCATCGTAGGCTTGAGGCCTAGACTCTCTGGCAGCGGGTGGACCAGTTTGGAGAAAGTCTCTTTGTAACTGAACATTGTCTCTTTGTAGTTGAACATTATCTCTTTGTAACTGAACATTGTCTCTTTGCGGCACAAAACTCGGGGTGTTAGGATCTAACGATTGATTACGTGATGAACTCTCTGAAGATGGTGTTTGAACCGCAGGCCCATTACCCGTTGCTCCTTCGGGAGGTGCCCACAAATCTCTGTTGGATGTTCCCTCCAAAGGGTCTTGAATCATTTCCTCTGTGGTCCCTGAATTCCCGGTAGACTCTTCAGGCTCACTGTCATCTACTACTATTTCTGGCTTACCTTCTCCCAGTTGTGGGATAGGTAACAGATGGTTTCGGTGCAAGACTTGATCCTGCCATTCACGTCACGTATGCGATAGACAGGAAGACCCGGCATTTGGGACTCTACGTGGAAGGGTCCCTCTCTCCAGCGATCGGCTAATTTGTGCTTGCCCGGGATCCCTAAGTTGCGTAACAGAACTGCGTCTCCCGGTTGAAGTTCTCTGTACCGTACTTTGTGATTGTACCTCCTTTTGTTATTGGCGTTCAGTCTGGTGGTAGCTCTTTCTGCTAACTGATAAGCATGGTGCAGACTGTCCTGAAGTCTTTGTACATATTTATAGTGAGCCATATTGGGTACCCCATCGGTAGACACCCGCATGCGTATGTCAATTGGCAATCTGGCTTCTCGTCGAAACATCATAAAGTATGGTGTGTAGCCGGTGGACTCGTGCCTAGTGCAATTGTAGGCATGTACCAAAGCCTCTACATCTTTCTCTTTCTTGGTTCCCTTTTCTTTAGGTACTGGTGCTTCCTTGGCATCCTCCTTGCTACCGTCCTTGCCCTTCTTAGGAGTGTGAAAATGCAGTTGCACTTCATGCCTCCGGATATATATATATGCATTAATTCCATGTAGCTGGGTGGTGTGGCAGTGACGGGGGTACCTCGCATCAACATAACTGTAGTGTCCAGCGGCAGCGAACCTTTCAGTAGTTGCTTGTATCGATGCCGGTCCACTTCCGCGGCCACCACAATCTTTTTGGACAGGAGAGTCCCTAGGGACAGCTGCAGCTTGCGGACGAATGCGGACAAGTCTTCTCCTACCCTTTGCCGAAAAGCTTTGAATTTTGCCATCAGCTCATCTTCATCGTCTTCACACGCAAAGGACTGAGTGAGCATTTCTAACAACTCATAAGCCGTCACCTCTCCTTCTACTTCCCGATGCATTCGAACAGTAGCGCAGCTGGGGGTCGGAGGCTCTACACTAGTCGTTGCCGCTTGATGGCCTCGGAACACGACCATTCAGCTAATATATGGATGGTATGTTCTCTCCATGTTTCAAACCCTTCTTCTCCGGTAGGTGTCGGTAGTGTTCCGGAAAAGGGCTTTAGTTTCCTGTAATTTTGAGGTTGAGAGGCGAGCGTCACTGTTTCGATAAGTTGAGGCACAGTCATGTTCAGGGGGAATCCTCCAGGGATGGGGCCACTGTCAGCCCCGAAATTGCCAGTAGGGGGGGCCGGAGCACTGGTTGAGGGTTCATCTGGGACAGGGGACAATAGTTATTGCCTCTGGGCCCAGCTAGTGGCTCCCTCGAATGCACTTGAAGAAAAGGTCACTCGGGGTGGGCGAGAAGTACTGGCAAGGGTACTTGAGATGGGCGCTATCGTCTGCCAGTCACTGGTAGAGGGTTCATCCGCGACCAGTTCAGTGGTTGGAGAGCGTGGAGAGGTGAATACCTCTCTGATTTTGGGTAGGGCTGCGAATACTACCGAATAGCCCCCTGGCGGGGCCTCTGAGCCTTCTAAGGTCTGGGGCACATTGTCCCGGCATATCTCCCGTCCTGCCGTAAAGAGTATGGTGCTCCATTCAAAGTGGGAGTCATATTCCCGCGGCCCTGTGTGCTCCAAAGTATCAATACCCAGCAGTTTCCCCAATGAGTCTCGTATTTTGTTCGTGGACGCTGTGACCGGGACGTTCCCTACAGCTACTACATGACTGGGTGGTTCGCTGACCTTGAAGGCCCACGCGTGGACTTCCGGGCTGGACAGGGAGAACATGATTAGCAATTTGGGTAATCATACACAATTTTACTGGGCACCCCAGGTCTAAAATTCTCAGCAGCGCCTCCAAATGTAACGGGTATTCCCTCTATCCCAATTACAGATACTGTGTGTGTGGGTGAAACCTATGTGTTACCAGGTATGGTGCAGTATACCTGTCAGGCTCACAGGAGGTCTGAGCCTCCGCTAGTGAGAGCCTGGGGTGAATCCTCTGGAATGTTCTCGGTTTCAGCGCCTCCACCTGTGTAGGGTTCTAGGGATGTAGAAGGTTGCCTACACAGGACCCGCATATACAATAACCACATACACAGGAATGTATATAACCACTTTACTGTAACGCAGAATAATCACACACTTATAATACTAATACTTCCCCTAGAGGGTAACTCCACAATATAACTCAGTCCCAAGTGTCTTTCACTCCACTAGGAGTGTAGTTACCCACCACCGTGTATCCCCACACCGTGTCCACAGCCTAACCCCTTTGTCTCGTGGTCAGCGCTGCCACTATGTGTAATTATAAGATATTTTTGGATATGTTGGTGCACTTATGAAGGTACCTGCTGAGCGCTCCTGCACTCGGGCCTGCAAGCAACTTCGAAAAGGATCTGCCGCTTGGTGATCCCGTCTGATCCAGTGTTTCCTCGCACGAAGGTCTGCCAGGGGCGATCCCACCCTGGAGATAGTCTCTGTCTTTTTGGGCACAGACTTGAGCCCAAGTCCCTTCTCGGAGAACGCAGCGTCCGCTGTGTCCCTATCTAACACTAGTACTACTGTGACAGGGTCCCTAACCGAGGGCTTGTCCCTGTAGCACCACAAGCTGGGGAGTTCAAGACTTTTCTGGGGCCTAGGGGGTTACTGGCCTAATGCAGTGGGTCACTGACCCCTGCACTCACCTCCTTCCCCTAGCTCTTCCCGGTCTTGACTGACTTGTCTCCCGCGCGCGCGAAATGTATCTATTCCCTGCAAGCAGGGAGCTCCCGCAGCCCTATTGGCTCCCTGGCGTCATGGGACCGCTCCCAAGGCTCATGGGACTTGTAGTCCCATCCAAGAGCCTTCCCTGGTAGGCTAGGGTTTGCGCGCTTGCTGCTCGCGTATGCGCAGCTGTCCCGACCGCCCGAATCTACTGCGCATGTGCCAAACTATCCAAGATGGCGGCGCCCTGCACGGGAGCCGCCTAGAGCCCTAATGACGCGCCCGCTGCCCTAACAACCGGCCGCTCGCATCCCCGGCAACCTCCGCACCAGTTCCCATCTGCCCCTCACTCCTGCAAGCGCCGATGGGTCTGCCATTGGTTTGGCGGCACCCGCGATTGCCAGCCAGGTGAGGGAGGGGCGATGGGCAGAGGGGGACCTGGCTACATCTAGTTACCTCAGTAAGAAGTTCATTTTCACAGAGTGATTTTATCTTATCCAAGCGATGTTGTGGGTAGCCCATTGAAAGAGGTCGTCTTTAAGTTTCTGTAGTATTGGGGTGTAGTTGCATTTACATAGATCTTCATATCTGTTGGTTAAAAAGATCCTGAAATATTTTATTGCCTGTTTGCACCAAGTGAAATCAAAATTCAAGGATATTCATTTGGCATCTGGGTGAGATAAATTAATATTCAGGCCATCCTATTTGCTACTGATTTAGAAACCAGATCATTTACTAAAAATAGATAGCTCATTGAACAAATTAGGGAGGGAAGTAAGAGGTTTGGTTAAGGAATGCAAGTTGTCTGCGTGTATGGAAATTTAAATATGTGGTCCCCAGATGTATACCCCCTATGTTGGGATTAGTTCATACAGTTAGGTCCGGAAATAATTGGACACAGACACAATTTTCATAATTTTGGCTCTGTACGCCACCACAATGGATTTGAAATGAAACAACCGAGGTGCAATAGAAGTGCAGACTTTCAGCTTTAATTCAAGGGGTTCAACAAAAATATTGTATGAAACGTTTAGGAATTGCAACCATTTTCATACACATGCCCCTTATTTCAGGGGCTCAAATGTAATTGGACAAATTAACACAATCATAAATAAAATGTTAATTTTTAATACTTTGTCAAGAATCCTTTGCAGGCAATGACTGCTTGAAGTCTGGAACACATGGACATCACCAAACGCTGGGTTTCCTCCTTTGTGATGCTTTGCCAGGCCTTTACTGTAGCGGTCTTGTTCGTTGGTCTTTCTGCCTTAAGTTTTGTCTTCAGCAAGTGAAATGCATGCTCGATCGGGTTGAGATCAGGTGATTGACTCGGCCATTGCAGAATATTCCACTTCTTTGCCTTAAAAAAACTCCTGGGGGGGGGGGGGGGTGGGGGGGCGTGTCGATGACGTCATCCAGGACAGTCAGGTAGAGGAAGAGCTCCTGAGACCCTTCTGAATAAACCTAATTTTAAGGAGTTTTAGCCTGACCAACAACTTATAAAATGCCCCTAAAAGGTTCCTAAACCCGGCAGGATGGCAAATAAGGGGAAAAATCCCCCAACCCAGGGAGTTAGCAACTTTTTTACCTCCACAAAGCGGCCTACTGAAGCGGGAGGAAAGCGGCAAGATGGTGCCCAGACTCCGGGCCCACGAGGCAAACAAGGCCTCCCGGACCCAACAAGCCCCGCCGAGTCCCCCCCACCCGCAGATGGTGGAATCACGAAGGCGTACCTGGAGGAACTACACGCCAAGCTCCAGCGCTCACTACAAACTAACATTAAGGAAGCGGTTGCTGAAATCCGGCAGGATATCAATGGCCTCCAGGAGCGTACCACCACGCTAGAAACCAGGCTCGATGAGGCCCTACATCATCAATCGGAGGCCGACGATGAAATCATACGCTTGGGCCACGAAATCAATACCCTACGGGATGGCCTGGAAGACCAGAAAAACAGGGATCGCCGCCAGAACCTGCGCATCCGCGGCATCCCTGAGGTGGTGTTACCTGCGCACCTGCGGGCCTACCTGGTGGATTTCTTCCTTCTCCTATGCCCAGACCTCGAGCCAAGAGACCTAGAGATTGACAGAGCGCATAGAGCTCTGGGCCCACGTTCTGAGGACCCTAATCGCCGACGGGACGCGATCGTGCGACTACACAGCTATTCAACCAAAGACAAGCTGATCGGCGCTAGTAGGGAGAGAAACACGATCGCGTTCCGAGGCGAACAGCTACAGGTCTACAACGACCTTTCTAAACTAACTGTTGATCGCCTCAAGGCTCTTCGCCCCCTAACATTACTCCTGAGAGAAAAAGGGATAACGTACAAATGGGGATTCCCCTTCAAATTGGTTGTCTCCCACAAGGGCAAATACCTAACAATAAGGCATCCCGAGGACATGGAACATCTTGCTAAAGTCCTGGGCATCCCAGATGATCCCTTCCAGCCTGCCCACTCAGCTGGTGACCGGACCCGAGAGAAGGACGACATACCTGTGAGGACCTCGGAGAGAATCGCAGGACAAAGGCAAACCCGAGAAAAAGAAGGGGCCATACAGATCTAGCCACAACTTCCATCCGGAAGAATACCACCATCCTACCCCCAAAAAACAATAAACAGCCCTCAAAATGGCGCCGGGTGCATCCTTACCTCCCCATGTGGCCTTCCCTCGATCCAAGGCTCATCGGAGACCTAGCCCAGATACGGACTCACAGCCAGCCCCTGCTGCCTCAACGATGACAAACCAGCAACTGGACACCGAATAGCTGACTCCGGAGCCCCACAGCGGATCACGATCCCCGCCCAACTGAACGACGACGCCAGCTCCGCAGTTCCCCCAAGATGGTGGCCGGAGCGTCCATACCTTCCCACGTGGATCTCCTCCGATCCGCGGTCGCTCAGCTGCCTCGCTCATCAAAATGGCGCCCGAGGAGGCCTCACACCATCGAGACGATCCCCGCCGAATCCAGACGAGCTCCGACTGACGTCATCACGCGGCGCGACAGGCTCCCACCAGCGACGGCTGTACCGCCTGAACATGGAGATGGCTGTATCACCTGAGCATGATGACGGCATCCGGCACAGACCGCCAGACTTCCCCGGCGGCACCATCCCGAAGATCCCCTCTTCACCCCCTTCACATTCCCGGCTCCGATTTCTCCAGCCCTGTCCCCCCTCGACCACGGGGGCTTTGCCAATTTGTCTGCCCCTGCTCAGGACGCCCAGACCCCTTCCCCCCCCCCACGAGAGCCCAAGCAGCGCAAGTCGGATATCCAGCAGACAAACGCCGAAAGACAGGGTTTGTACAATTGTTACACCAGCACACATGTCCCGTCCACCTCCCCCCACATGTTCCAAGGTCAGCAATGTTCCCCCTCCCGACCCAAAGCCGCGCTACCCCCCAATAGCAAGCTCATCAAGAGGAGTCCCCAACCCCTTCTCCCCCCCACCCCGAACCCCCTCCCTCCCCCCTCCCCCCCAATAACAAGTCCATCACGATGAGTCTCCGAACCCCCCTCCCCCCCAAACCGAACCCCCTCGCCCCCCCTCCTCCCCCTAACCCCCCCTCCCCCCTACCCACCCCCTCCCCCCTACCCCCCCCCTCTACCCCCCCTCCCCATATTTTGTATCGCCCCCCCCTCCCCTCCTCTCCCTCTCTCTCCCCTCCACTTCCTCAGCCATTCCCTCCCTACTCCCCCCACCACACTCCCCCCACCAAGAATATATCCCGCTCCCCCGCAAAAACTGATCCCAACTACAAAGAGCAAAGAGGGTTGAACGCCAGCCTAGCTGCAGAGAGCAGTGGGTGGACGGAAGCTTCAAAACTTTGTGAACTCCTAATGACTAATTGATTGCGCTCTGCACACCCTGTACGTGAATACAAAAAAGAATGGGGGAGCACAGTTATAGGAAACGGGCAGTGTATTGTGACTAGTAATCGTTATAGATAGAGCAGTTTACACGGCTATAAAGGTGATGGTTCACGGGGCGGATACCAAACTCAATATGTATACATACAATGGTGTGTATGTGTGGGTGGAACGGTAAAAGAATATACAACTTACACGGCCTTGTGTAAGTTCAGTCGCATCAGGGTTTCTTTGGGTTTCCCGTCACCTTGGAACTATGTGATCTTCTAGGATTTGTACTTCTTCTTCTTGGTGTAAATCTTGGTGAATCAGCGGTCGATAAAAACAATGCACTTTTACGTAGCGACCTGCTGATGCTGATCTTCAAGGAGGATGGCGTTGGATTGCAGTGGATGACGTCGCTGGTCGAGAGCTTCCTGATACACCGGGATTCGGAGGGTGAAGACTTCTTAGTAGTATAAGAGTGACTTTCCCAGTCCTCCGGAATCCACAGGAGATAAGTAAAGGTCCCAAGGAGGTCCAGGCAGGAACAGTATGAGATGAGTACAATAGAGCTAAACTCACTCCTGCCCCCCCCAAAATCCCACCCCAGATCTCCCCCCCTACCTCCGAGGCCTCCACCTCCCCCCCTCCCCCATTCCTCCTTTTACCAACCCCCCCCCCGCAAAAAAGAAAATACCCCCACAACAATATTGCTCGACACATACAAAAAGAGAGATGGATGGTCTCTTATTACATCCCCACAGTATAAGCTAGGAAAGCGGCGCCGTACCAACACTGATCACTACGTGATACAGGCGGTCTGTATAGGGCCAGCCACCACATGCTGACCCTAACCCTTAGCTTACTCATACATCCCCCCTTCCCCCCCCTCACTGCCAAAGAGAAAAACCTCTCTAAGGTAACACATACCACTCTCACCCTAACAGGTGCCTAGATTCTATAGCCTCTCGTGGATGCTGCAAATGTCTAACCTGTTTGTGATATGTATTGTATTGTATATCTTATATGCTTTATATGCTTTCTGCTGTTCCAAAAGAACACTAAATGGGAAGAATATGCGTAACTACTCCTCCCGCCTCCCCCCCAATGACCCCCATACTCCCCCCCCCTTTTTTTTCCCCCCCCATCACACCCCCCAAGGTTCGTCTCCTTTCTGACACCCCAGAGCTCCAACACCCCAAAGGAGCCCAAGAGATTACAGTTTTGTAGCAATATTGCTTATAGCTAACCTGACTGTTACTGTACACGTACTGTATACTCGATATGCTTCATATTGTCTGAAATGAATACTACGCAGGACAAGTAAGCGCACTACCCCTCCTACTCCCACCCCTGAATTCCCCGCCCCCCCCTCCAGCCCTCCCCTGTCCTCCCCTTCTCACTCTCCCCCTCCCTTTAGCACTCACCCTCAGATCTGTGCCAACCCTCACCTACTCCCCCTCTTCCCTCATAAGCCCCCCACTACGCCCACACCTCACTGAAAGGGGAATCAAAGGAAGATCCCTACCCTTGAGCTTATACGCGCGCAAGGGGAAAGAGGGGCCGGGGCCTCACAGCCCCTACTAGCCCTGCCGGCATTGGGTACCCTAGGAACCTTCCCAGTTATGACACACCAGAGTAAGTAGGCTCGGGCGTAACTTCATATAACTAAGGGTCTCCCCCTGGCCTGCCTTTACTGGAGACTGTTGTCAGACCCACCCCCAAGGGTCTTAAACCACACCAACCGGCCTTTAGGTCAGACCGGTTTCATACCTTTCAGACCACATCCGGGTCTACCTTCTTCCCTTTTTCCACCCGCTGTCCCTATCCCAGCGGTCCCCCACCCACCCTAACCCTCCTGCCCATTTGGCTGCCCACCTCTAACCTTAGCTCAAAGACCACACGTAGCGAACGTTAACAATAGATATAATGTCCCACCAAAAAGCATTAAAGTTTGTATCCCTAAATGTTAAGGGCCTACATAATACCAGAAAGCGACGCCTGGCCCTACAGGAAATCAAGAGATCGGGGGGAGATGTTGTTTTCCTCCAGGAGACACACTTCACGTCTCAGGAGCCGCCTAAAACATTTCAACATGCGTACCCGTTGAGCTATTTCTCATCATATAGTAGCAAGCACAGAGGGGTTGCCATTCTGATCCGTGAGGGTACCCCATTTAATTTAACAAAAATCCAGGCAGATCCAGAGGGAAGATTTATTGTAGTCTATGGCTCACTTTCAGGCTCGACAATCGCCCTTATTAACCTATATGCCCCAAATGAGAACCAGACAGAATTCCTAAAAAAAAGTTCTGGAAGAAATTGACCCACAATACCTATCCTCGCTGCTTATTGCAGGCGATCTAAATATGGCTCTCAACCCCAGAGAAGATAAATCGAGCCTACCAGGACGACAACACTCCACCCAGTCACAAAGACTGGGGAAAAAATTTAAGGACATTATGGGAGACTTCTCTCTTATAGACATCTGGAGAACACAACATCAGGGGCAAAGGAATTACACCTTTTACTCGGCCCCTCATCAGACATATTCCCGTATAGACTACTTCCTTGCTACCAAGAACATTCTAGAAGCCACCACAGACTCAGATATCGGCCCAATCACGTGGTCAGATCACGCTCCTATCACCATGACCCTATCCATTCCATTCGTAAAAACGATCTCATACTGCTGGAAACTTAACGACTCCTTATTGAATCACTCTGGGACAGTAAGGGAGCTCAAAAAATCCCTTAAGGAATATTTTCGAATAAATACAGGCTCAGTCTCATCTCCAGCAGCCCTATCGGAAGCCCATAAGGCGACAATCAGAGGACATTTCATCTCGATTGCCTCCCATCGGAAAAAAACTAAACTCAAGCAAACCAAAGAGCTAACAGACAAAATAATCAGTTTAGAACAGCAACACAAAAATAACCCTTCCCGGAGAATTTATAAACAGCTGACTTCTGCTAGAAATGACTTAAGAATAATTCAATTGGAAAACGTAGAAAAAGCTCTTAAATGGACGGGTCAGAGGTATTATGATAAAGGGAACAAAGCTGATAGACTTCTTGCTAGCAAGTTACGAGGCATACAAAAAAGGTCACAAATAACGGCGATCCGGAATAGTGCTGGTGAACTCTTATATAACGAAAAAAAAATTGCAGAGGAATTTACTAAATTCTATACTAAATTATACAACCTAAGAGCCCACTCTGCTATCCCAGGCTCGAAAGAGCAAACGGCTGCTATTGACTACCTAGACGACTGCGACCTCCCCTCACTAACAGAGGAGGAAAGCCTTATCTTAAACGCCACTATAACGGCGGAAGAATTAGAAATGGCCGTCAAGGCCTCAAAAATCTCTAAAGCACCGGGCCCTGATGGTTTCACAAATGCCTATTACAAGAAATTTCTCCCCATTTTGTCCACTCACCTATTACAATTGTTCAACTCGTTTCTAGAAGGAAGTCCTATCCCATCTTCAATGTCGTCCGCCAATCTGGCCCTAATACTCAAAGAAGGGAAGGACCCCACCCAATGTGGAAGTTATAGACCAATCTCACTGTTGAACAATGACCTAAAACTATATAGTAAAATACTGGCGAACAGATTTAACCCAATCCTCCCGAGACTAGTACACGTGGATCAGGTCGGGTTTGTCCTGGGCTGCCAGGCCTCAGACAATACCCGTAAAATCATTAATTTAGTTGACCATGCCCACCTCTCAGATTCAAAAGCAATGTTATTAAGCCTCGACGCAGAGAAGGCATTTGACAGAATTGACTGGCTATTTCTAGACAAAACATTGGAAAAATTTGGATTCAGAGACTCATTCCTGAAAGGGGTCCAAGCGCTTTATCAAAATCCGTCTGCCTCAGTAAGACTAACAGGAGGTGGACCCGAACGAATCCACATTAGAAATGGAACCCGACAGGGGTGCCCCCTCTCCCCTCTCCTCTTCGCTCTCACGATTGAACCACTGGCGACTAGAATAAGACAAAACCCGAACATCCAAGGTATCCCCATTGCTAACGAACACTACAAAATTTCCCTATTCGCTGATGACATCATCCTGACCTTGACCAAGCCCCTAACTTCCCTCCCCAACCTCCAGATGGAACTGACGGAATTTGGGAAGGTATCAGGTTATAAAATCAACAGCGACAAATCAGAGGCCCTAAATCTTAGTCTCCCTGACCCCGTAGTCAAGCTCCTTAAACTAAATTTTAGCTATCGATGGTGTCCCTCATGCATTAAATATCTGGGAATTAATGTATCTAGGCACTATCGGGACCTATACCGGGATAACTACCCGAAACTGTGGGACCAGATCAAAAAAGATCTAGATCAGTGGGAAGGTTATCAGATCTCATGGATCGGGAGGATGATCTCTACCAAGATGAATATACTCCCAAGAATGTTGTACTTTTTTCAGACACTCCCGATCCAGGTTCCGGCCGCTGATCTAAAATATATACAGAATAGATTACTCCACTTAATTTGGCAGGGTAAGAGACCCAGAGTCGCCAGATCGGTCCTGATGACCACTAGATCCAGAGGAGGGGTGGGGGTACCTGATCTTTATAAATACTACCTAGCTGCACAGCTCAAGCAGATGGTAATGTGGAACTCAGACCCGACCCGCTGTTGCTGGGTAAAAATGGAAACTCAGTGTGCCAAATTGCCTTCTCTGCAAGCCTGCCTCTGGAGCCTGGACAGAGGAGATGGTCACCTCCACAATCTTAAACTACAGACCTCACGCTTTACGTGGGACATCTGGTCAAGATGCAAACATAAATATAACCTCTCCTCCACAAGCTCTCAACTCACCCCTCTCGTTAATAATCCCAAATTCCCCCCGGGATGTGGATCTAAACTGTTCGCCCACTTTAACACACGGGGTATAGAGGCGATAGTCGAGCTACTGAGCCTAGGGAAGCTCCTGAGCTACCAAGAACTGAGGACCAAATTTAAAATCAAAGAATTGGACACCTTCAAATACCTCCAAATTAGAAACTTTGTACGAACTACCTGCCCTCTTCCAGAATACCCCACTCTCACTACGTTCGAAAACCTGTGTGAGGCCAAGACCTACCAGAAGGGTCT
This sequence comes from Ascaphus truei, assembly GCF_040206685.1. NCBI lineage: Eukaryota > Metazoa > Chordata > Amphibia > Anura > Ascaphidae > Ascaphus > Ascaphus truei. The sequence goes on along the minus strand of NC_134485.1, from coordinate 192,569,130 downwards.
AATCTCGGATATATATAACGTACTAATGCACACAACGACCCCCACACAGCATGATTACATGCTCAGATGGTCAGCTGACCTGAATATTAATATAGAAAGAGAGACTTGGGAAGAAATCTGACAGGCAGCCTCAGAAACTTCCCTATGCACTACAATTAAAGAAAATATTTACAAGATCATGTTCGGCTGGTATCTTACCCCAGCACGATTAAACCAGATCTACCCTCTGGCTTCAGACCAATGTTGGAGAGGCTGTGGTAATAGAGGGGACATGGCACACATCTGGTGGACCTGTCCAGAAATTGTGAAATACTGGGCCAAAGTCCAAATTCTGATAAAAGAGGTCACTGATCTAGAAGTTCCTATTGAACCACTGACCTACCTGCTGGCTGCACCTATGCCGAACATAGTCCGGCCCACCAGGAAATTAATATCCTTCATTCTTACCACGATGAGATGCTGTGTTGCGGCCTCCTGGAGGAAAACAGCAGCGCCGGTACTGAGCACGATTAAAAAACGAATTAGCGAGGTAATGATCATGGAAAGGCTTACCGCCACCGTTAGGCAAAAAATCCCCGCCTACGAGGATATCTGGGAACCTTGGTTCCTCCTCAGCAGAGATCGTCAACCAAACCCAACACGATAGAGGCCTCTCCTCTCCCCATAAGGGACTCGGAGATGACCCCAAACAGAGAATCACTCACTAGTCCAATGGGCTACCCCCCCTTGTCTTACTCCCTCCCCTTCTCCCCCCCCCTCTCTCCCACACCCCCCCTCCCCCCCTCTCTGTCTTCACTCTCTGAAGACACCATCCTCCCCCTTTTCCTCCTGACAACTGCGGTTGCCAATCTGTTCCCCCCCCCCCCCCCAAATGTTGCCTTGAAAAATGTTAGGCTATGTTAACTGTCTTGTAAACTGTAATACCTAACTGCCTAATAAAAACATTGGGAAAAAAAAAACTCCTGGGTTGCTTTCGCAGTATGTTTTGGGCCATTGTCCATCTGTAAAGTGAAGCGCCGTCCAATCAACCTTGCTGAATTTGACTGAATCTGAGCAGGCAATATATCCCTATACACTTCAGAATTCATCCTGCTCCTTCTGCCTTCTGTCACATCATCAATAAACACTAGTGACCCAGTGCCACTGTGTTTTACAGATGATGTGGTATCCTTCAGATCATGAGCCGTTCCAAGCCTCTCCATACTTTTTTCTTCCCATCATTCTGGTACAGGTTGATCTTAGTTTCATCTGTCCAAAGAATGCTGTTCCAGAACTGGGCTGACTTTTTTAGATATTGTTTGGCAAAGTCTAATCTGCCCTTTCTATTCTTGAGGCTTATGAATGGTTTGCACCTTGTGGTGAACCCTCTGTATTTGCTCACGTGAAGTCTTCTCTTTATGGTAGACTTGGATAATGATATGCCTACCTCCTGGAGAGTGTTCTTCACTTAGCTGGATGTTGTGAAGGGGTTTTTCTTTACCATAGAAAGGATCCTACTATCATCCAGCACTGTTGTCTTCCATGGACGTCCAGGCCTTTTTGTGTTGCAGAGCTCACCAATTCGTTCTTTTTTTCTCAGAATGTACCAAACTGTTAATTTGGCCACTCCTAATGTTCCTGCTATCTCTCTGATGGATTTTTTTTTGCAGCCTAAGGATGCCCTGTTTCACTTGCATTGAGAGCTCCTTTGACCGCATGTTGTGGGTTCAGAGCAACAGCTTCCAAATGCGAATGCCACACCTGGAATCAACTCCAGACCTTTTACTTGCTTAATTGATGATGAAATAACAAAGGAATAGCCCACACCTGTCCATGAAACAGCTTTTGAGTCAATTGTCCAATTACTTTTGGTCCCTTGAAAAAGAGGGGGCTGCATATTAAAGAGATGTAATTCCTAAACCCTTCCTCCAATTTGGATGTGAATACCCTCAAATTAAAGCTGACTTTAAGCCCATATTCATTATTTAACAGTAACTTGAATTTATTTTGGTACACAGGCGAAATAACAAAACTTGTATCAGTGTCCAATTATTTCCAGACCAAACTGTATGTGACAGGCTGGTGGATCCAGAGAGAGGGTAAATAGGAGAGTATACAGGGGGCATCCCTGTCTGGTTCCACCCCTAATTGAGATGGGAATTCAGACGCCAAGCCTGTGCAAATTACTATTGCTGATGGGCTGGTTTGTAGGGATATGTAAGCTCTTCCAGCAGCAGCAGGAAAAATCGTGGAGCACAACCGAGGTTTGTAGGGATAAGCTTGCCTGAAGAAATCTTCTGGTAAGGCCAAATCTTTTGAGGATCTCTGTCATATAGCCCTAGTCAACCCTGTCAAACACTTTTCAGCATCAAGGGATAATAAGAAAGCCAGATTCTCTGTCTGTTTGGCGGCTGCAATAACATATATTACTCCTCTTGTATTATCTACAGCCTATCGGCCTTGGATGGATCCTACTTGATCAGGGTGGACCAATTCTGGATGATATTTGTTTAACCTAATGGCCAGAATTTTAGAGAAAATCTTAATATAAACTGTAACAGGGCCTTATCCCCTGTCTAAATAAGGCTCCAATAGAAAGCCTGTATTGGTCTGAGGAATCTAGCAGAGAGCTGCTTAATTGCAGATAGAGACAATTAACCAGTCTCTACCTGACTCATCAGACAAGTAGAAAAACCTCCTGCTAGACTGCAGCAAACCTCTTGAGCACTGTGTTGAATGAAATAGACATTGTCTTGAGCATAGGACTGTGCTACTACCAAGACACCAGGACCCACACCTCTATTCCAGGGCACAGCGGACCCTGGAGCCTGCCAGAGGCTGGCCCCTCAACTGACACCAACCCAGACACAGAGACTGTCATAAAGGCCCCCCTGCTTACAGGTACCTCTTTGTACTTTGGGGTTATAGGTTGGAAAAGGGCTTATCCTCCCAGCCCTGCAGATAGGGACTGGGAAAGCGAGTCAGCCCTTACAAAGGGATAGAATGTTTATTTATTTTGTGTTTCCTGCATTGTTTAAAGTGACAGACATGTCATGAGCCATGGTTTAATTTCTCCAAATCTGTCTCTCTGGTTGCACCTCTGCACATGTCTCTTACATCAACATTTATCAAATACATTGGTAGATAACTAGAGCACTGAGAGGCCACTTTAACCTCTTTTAGGATAAGAAAGACGTGAGCCTGTAACATGATTTGGGGTATGAGTTCTGCTTCAATGAATGAGTTGTAATGTTTAAAAAGTTGGAGGGCCAGTTCCAGTTTGCGATTGATTTATAATAAATGTTGGCAAAGCCACCAGGGCCTGGTGCTTTGGCTGATTTGAGAGATTTTATTACATCTAGAATTTCCTCTAAAGTGATTAGGGAGTTAAAAGATTCCATTTCTGTCTCAGACAATGTAACGGGTGCCCGCCACAAACTGGACCGCGAGGCCGAGGTGGGGATATAGAAACACCGACCTGAGGCCACGAGAACGCGTCCAGAATGCAGAGTCATTGTCAAGGGTAGCCGGGTCAGGGTTGGAGAAGGGAGGATAGTAGTATAACTTGCTGTGGTTGAGGATAGGAGAAGGGATGGATCGTTGGGGTCACTAGCCGTAGTTGAGGGTTGGAGAGAGTCAGGATCGTTGTAGAGAAAAGCCACGGTTCCGTTGAACTGTAAGATAAAAACACAGTGAAGCAGGCAAGGCAGGACAGGCAATATAAAGTGCTCGGGGTCCACGCTCAAATTGCGTTATAGCGGATCGCGCTATAATGGGGTTGAGCTGTATATATATATATATATATATATATATATATATATATATATATATATATATATATATTATAAAAACAATTTCTATTTTTTATTTTGCTATCCCCTCACACGTTTCCGTGGTGGATGATTATCTGTATTCATTAGATGAACCGAAAAATGAAGTAACGCTGAATATATATAAAATAAACGGACAAGCATCATGCCGTATAAGAAATATACTACTGTATGGATAGGAGAAAGTGGACATATTCTGTCTTACAATGTCCCAATATACCTTTTGTTTTCAACCGTTTGGCAGGTTGGTGCTTTAAGCTTTTGTCCCTGTCTAGATGCTAAAACCCAAGGAGACAGAGAGGGCAACCCGTATGCAGGAAATGACAAATGGCAAATCCTCTAGTGAACATACTGTGTCACAAGCATGTAAACACAATTTCAGTGAGCCATATAAAGGCGGCAAGATGCAAGGTGCCGCTACAAGGTGGATATAGATTGAAGCAAAAATGGGAAGGCTACAAGTAAGGTTATCTGCTAGCCAGGCCAAACTTCTCAAGGACTTTAAGTAAGTGAGATGGATGGGATATCAGAAACGAATAAAGGCAACCAGAGCTTCATTAATCTCCTAAATAGTCTGTTCATCAAGCAGCAGAATTTAGATTCCCTCTTGGAAATCTATAGCACTGGTATTGCTGTTAACATTATTCTACAGTTCTGTATTTATCATTTACTGTACAAACAGAAGAAAACTAGAAACCCAATTAGGCACTCAATTCCCAAAGACTGAGTGTTATATGAATTGATTTAAAATACATTTTATTTATTCATCAATTTAAAAGAATGGGGGTTAAAATCCACTAAAGGACACACGCATAACAATCCTAAATCGAGTACTGGGTGTACTCTGGATTGAACAAGAAACGAAACAATTTGAGTGGGATTAGATCAATGTTTTGAATGAGGTACTGGTATACAGTTGACCTACAGTAAATGAAGGTGTTGCTTCAACAGTGAGGAAATCACAAACACTGAGTGTAGATGTAGCAGCCCATATGAATGGTTAAACCACTTGGGTAAATAAACCCTGTGACCACAGAGGATAAGTGCAGATATTAGCTAGCAGCATGTACTGGAAAAACCAATCTATTATATGTATAGTTAATGTATATATATGCACGCCTATGATCTATGCAAAACAGCCAATCAATGAGATGTATAGTTGCTGCATATATACACACCTATGGTCTATGTGAAGTGGTAAGGACTGCCTGTCATAAAGTGTAATAAACTCAAAGAGCACTGGTTGCAAAAACACTGGAGATTCGGTTTGGCTTGTGAATACCTAAGCCCATATTAATGAATGGGTTAACCGCCAGTGTTCAGCGTTCCAATGCTACCGGAGGGTGTATACCCTGATGGAGTGGTGTTAACCTAGAGAGCGAATAGCCCTATCAAGCTCACGGCATGGCTGAAGATATGCCTAAGTCCAAGTATGAAAAAATGGACATAGCCGCATGACAACAGGGATACAAATACACTCAGTAGTGTGTAAACTCACTGTGAAGAAGAATGGATACCTGGATCTCTTTCTTGAGTGAGTGCTTACACTCGCGCGATCTAGCAGCTGATCGCCATGCGATACTGGATGCTGCCACGCTGATGCCGACCGTGCGCGTGCACGTAATAGCAACGCGCGCGTTTCGCGTAAGAAACGCTTTTTCAAGGCAGTGGTAAGAGAGGGGGAGTCTCATAGAACAGTAACTGATTTATGCGGTGTAAAATTTTACTATTGGTTGATAGACTCACTGGGGCTAATCAAGGTGATGATCCGATTGGATCACATAGGGAATCATCCAAACAACTTATTAGCTTGATTTGCCTAGGTAAATATACTGTTAGAAATGGCACTAAAGTGCATAAGTACATTAATGATACATGATATACTCATGCAATTAGAAGGTAAGTATGTGGAACTAATTTACCATAACATCGTAACTCAAGAGTGCCTAAGTAAAGAGTCCTATTTTAACTGTTTAGATTGTAAGGAGCTGCAGTGGAGAAGAGTAGCTCCCTGCCCAGGTACAATATAAGTGAGTCAAGTGAGATTATATTAAAGTATGATGAATTAGCTATCCCACTATGAATTATATCATTTTACAGGTAGTGGAGAGAGTTGATAAAATGGTCAGCCCTCTGGTGTGGATTCGGACTTCCACACATTAATAAATATGGTATTGAATGTCATTTACTGTGTCATGATGTCCTAACATGTAACAGTACTAGTGCTGGAGGTGACACCAACATGTTGCTAAGCAGATCTCCAGCCATGAAAGGGTTTAGAATAACATAATAAAGAAAATAGCATAGAACATTTAGCAGAATTATGCAATTCATGTTAATACAATATTTCTCTTGCAAATTGGTAATGAATTTGCCCAAAGCCAGATGTATTTTCATTGCACTTTTTTTAAGTTTCTATGTCTAAAAATGACATATCTATCTATCTATCTATCTATCTATCTATCTATCTATCTATCTATCTATCTATCTAGAGAGAGAGAGAGAGAGAGAGAGAGAGTACAAATTGTTTAGTCAGTGAGCCAACATTCAAAGTTTCCATTGTTTCATTGTTGTATGAATAACCATGTTGGTAGGGCTTAGAGGTATTTCCTTGTTTACTGGGTGCCTAACCAACTGCGGGGCATGATGTCACAAACGTCGTGACGTCATTGAAGTCATGCACAATGACGTCAGCATCGGCGAAATCGGAGGAGACTTTAAAAGAAGAAATATGGCACAAAGAAGTTCACACTAACCAATGATGAAGCTCCTTTAGGTGAATCATGTTTGGGGATAAAGCAGAAGTGCCTGGAGACCTGATTTTGTTCTGGTGGTCTGTACTGGGGACTGTGGACATATACCATCTGTTCCCTTTGTTCCTACCTGGATTTGGACTGCTGACTGTGGGTGGCCACCACAGGCATCTATACCAACCAGGATTTCTGCAGCTTTCCATCACCTCTGACCCAGGGTTGTCTAACTGCTTGTCTCAGCAGCACTTATGTAAGTGTAACTATTTATGTTTATCTAATTAAATCAACATCCTTCACTATTTGTGCCTTCTCTTTTCTCTATGCATTAAGCCCTCCCCCTGCCTCTGAGGGATACTGCTCAGATCCATTTGAAGATCCACATCCAGAGTTGGTCACTCGGAATAACCATACAACCTTCCTTTCTTTGCACTATTGGGAGTGAAAAATCCGTATCACTACATTATGATTGTATATTATGCACAGTGTGCACTATTTGCATTTTTTTCTTCTTTTATATATCACTTGGATGTACTAGTATTTGCGCTCCTGATCCCTTGTTCTACTAAAAATGGCATACATCTGATTTATTCAAGACAAATATTTGTTTTATGTACAGGTATGTGCTCGGTTATTGTATCTGCTAATATCTTTAGACACACACACATATATATATATATATATATATATATATATATATATATAGAGAGAGAGAGAGAGAGAGAGAGAGAGAGAGAGAGAGAGAGAGAGAGAGAGAGAGAGACTACAAATTGTTTAGTTAGTGAGCCAACATTCAATACACTATAAAGTTCAGAGATGTGCGAATGTCTTTAAATGTGCTTCGCAAACATAATCCTAAATGTTTTTCAAAAGTTCACAGTGCTGGTTAATTAGCAAAATCAGACGCAACATTTTTACCATATTATCATTGCATTTTGCCAGAATTTTGCACGTTGACAGAATTTAGCACAAATGACAGTTGTATATACGGGTCACATGACCTTTGCCCGGTTCGCAACCTTCACTGAAAATGTTGTACATCTCTAATGTAAATACATTTTGGTAAACTTATACATATTCATGACTGCTTCGCCTATGTCCCAAATGCATTACATTTGTAAGTTTGAGCAAATATTTTGCTCATCTCTAATACTGACCCACACTACGTGTCTGAGAAGCTCCTACATCCTAATAGTGCAGAGTAAGTGAGTATTTCAGACTTAGTGCTGCATCGGTGGGGCTGTGCTCCGGTTCCTATTTGGATTTCGTTTGCTGCTTATCTACCTGGAGGCACGCCATTCTGGAGGCGCTGAAAAGGTCTGCATTTACTTACCCTGACGCCTCCCTCTGACACCTGTGGAGTGAGGCTGCTTGTTCGACGGAGGGGCGGCATGGCTTGTGAATGGCTTGATGTTCACGGAGGGAGTACACCTGCATCCGCTGTGCGGTTGGGAGCCGTGCTGTGTGCTCGCCCATACAACCAGGGGTCGCATCTCTCCTTGGAGTGATGGCGGACTGCACAGTGATTGTCCCCCCTGCCGCTGCCGTGGTTTTTGCCCCCGGGACCTCCCGAGTGAGGTTTTGGATCCTTTGAAGCGGTCGGATACCTACCTGTGGTCCGTGAGTAGCAACTACAACAGTCTTGTGCTGAATGTGATCAGCCAGTTGCTAGTTAAGCTACAAATCATATCTACACTTATAGAGACATTGCTACATATATTTATTCATCAATAGGGGCTTGTACCTCTTTATCTCTAGACACAGGTGAAGATTTGCCCAGATCCTTTATTTACTCTACAGCGTCTCCAGCTATATACTGTATACCTCTATTTTTTTAGAGCACCGGACTAATGTGCTTTGTTTAGTTCATTAACTTCCATGCAAAAGTGACACCCCCCTCCACTTTATAGTATATAGCAAATGAACATATCACGTGAGGAAGGGAGAACATGCTCAAAAACTTGTCTTATAATATCAATTGTTAGTCCAAATTAAAAAGGTATCACGTAATACTGAAGTATTCATTTACTCTGCTGCATTATTGCAACTGGATTATCATGGCTATTTCTGCTTAATACATCCTAATACAGCTAACTGGAAGATAATAGACAGAAGCAAATAGAAGGAGGTTCCACATTGTACCATTATGAATGAAGTTTTAGAACCAGATCATGAAACAGTGGAACTTTAAGCTGTGAATATTCATTGTCAAGAAGCTTAGGACAAATATAAATCTACTAGAAATGATTAACCAAACCAAATAAACCACTGCATAATTAGACTATAAGAAGGAGAGCCGTCATGCAAACATTAATCTTGTTCATCTTCAATCCTCCCCACTGGACTGTGCTGTACTCTGCATTCATGATTTAACTAGTGTCAATTGGGACAAATGCAGATAAATTGTTTATGCAATGGTCAAAACGCTGTATATTTACTATTAGTATCTTGATAAGTGTCCTTTGTATTAGTTTATGCAGTGGCCTACCATTTTTTTTGTCCATTACATACATATTTCTTTTGTTTTCAAATACTCATACATTTGTCATACAGTATACAGTATATGAGCAGTATAGCACTTTCTACAACTTTCTATTTGTACGGATATATTGGGTGGCTATTAAACATGGACGTCATGGTGAACTTCTTTAGAATTTTGCCCCATTGGTATGTCTATGAAGATGATAGGACATCTATATGTCTCTAGTGTGGTCATTTTGTAGTCAGGCTGGCTCTTGCTCATGAAGCATCTCTGCTGGTATTTCTCTGGTGAAGAGACTAGCTAATAATGAATTGAATTGTACACTGGCGACACACTTTATTCGAGCTCGGCTAGTCCCACGAATTCGGGTATACCCGGGTGTATTGAGGTTTGTCACTGTTTTCTGCCTGAGTGCATTGAGGTATTTTCCAGGCAGGGATTGAAGCATTTTATTCCCGCTGGCTTCAATACTGCACAGTATATATATATATACTGCATTACAATTCATGAATTTATGCCATCTGGTAGACACACGAAGCATTGCAGCCTATTAAATCCTAATCATTATCATTTAACAGATCAGCTGCCCGTCAGCCAGGCATGAACCCAGGCTGGGAAGGCAAACGCAACGGGGCTTGTCAGAGGTGAGGAGCGGCGCATTCCAGGTATCTGCCAGGTACATACTGGGTATTTGCTCGAATAAAGTGTGTCGGTGCAGTAGGTCTTTCGTTGATGGCAAATAGGTCGATATTTGCACAGAATAAACTTTTTAAATTGTTCTTATATTTCAATTGGTGCATTTAGCCTATCGTAAGAACTTAAGAGTATGAGATGTATAAAAAAAGTCATATTAGGGGACTACAATATTTTGCCTAATACTGTATCTCAAAGAGCTGAATCTCTAGTTTCTCCAGGCATTTTACCACTAGGCACAGCCTGCTAAGGAAATCTTGTATTCCTCTAAGACAGAACACAGAGCATTGTTAACCTTGAAACAGTGTTTTAGATTAAAGGTAATTTGTTTTTTTATAGTAAGCTATTTTTGTAACACAATCACATTAATATCTGTCTGTCACAGACCTAAGGAATTAAAGAACAGTCCCATCTCTGCATACAAAAAGGTAATTGCAGGAAACAGCCTTGCGATTGAATGTATCAAAGTTTGATATACAGTACTGTACCGTGTGTCTGTAAAAAATAAGGCACTGCAGTCAAACTGAATCTAGCCAGTATCTATATTCCAGACTTGTATATCACATGTAGCTAAATCATACACCTTTAGCTCAACTGTACCCGATCTAAAACCTATAAATCTTCTGAACTGGTGTCTCCATCTTAATCTCACCTAAATTTCAATACCTGACTTGCACTGTACAAGCACCTGAGTACTAGACCTGAATATGATTAAAATCTCAATACTAGATCTCCATCTCCCAGGCACCTCAACTATCTATTCCTTCGTCCTTAATCTGCATCTGATCCACACAGTACCTCAATCACAGATATACATTTCACCTGTATCTTACGCCCAGATCTGCATTGCGTCCACATCTCAAACCTACAGTAGAGCTGCTTCTGACCCGTATCCCTTGTACCTCCGTCGTAGGGAACTTGCATCTCCTCCATTTTACTCCAATACTAAATTTCTACCTCTTCTTATCACATTCCCAGAGCAGACCCATTAGTATAACATATAAACATAGAATTTGATGGCAGATAAGAAACACTTGGCTCACCAAGTCTGTCCATTTTCCTATCAAATGTAAAAGCCCAGACTCTGTATGTTTTTTTTGCTTTCTTTCATATTTAGGATGGTAGTATGTCAATAATAAGACTTTCTTAAAGTTGAATGATGGTAATCAGGCATGCGTTAAGTTCCACATGGTAGAGTGTCAATTTTATCCAGTCTTTAATGGCTCTGGTGATCAAAACTGCCACATCAATAATAATGAAACATGTCTTGGCCACAAGGAGGATAGACTCATCTGATCTTATTGGACCTATTTTTCTCTAGAAGCATTCTCAAATGTTTAGCTATGTTTCTTATTGGTAAAGGATTGGAAAGACAGACTACCTTCTAATGGTTTAGGCTCCCCACCAACCTACTCCCAGGGGATCTTCTAATGGCAAGGTCTAAGCAACATTAAGCCAGAGGGTCTTTCTCCATGAAAAGGAGAAGAATGAGGAATTCAGTTCAGAGGAGAAGGTAAAAAAAGAATTATATTATAAGTTAGTACTTTCTCAAACTGGGGTCAAAATATGTAACCAAAACTCCAATTTAATTGTACTATTAATAAAAGTTTAAAATGTGCAAGCTTTTATGCAGCATGATATAAGTAGAAAAAAATGGGGAATAACGATACTTTGTTGTGTGTTACTGAATTTGGATGTGCGTTAATCGTCTTTTTTTTCCCTTCACATTTAGTGTAATACCTATCTCTAATGTAATAGCCAGTTCATATTTCTGACACTATAATCTTTTCTATTTGTAGTTGAAGAGAATTAGATGGCTTTAATAAGTAGGTCATCAATAGTTCTAACACTCACTAATAATGTTTTTTGCCCTGCGTTCTTTAACTAGAAGAAGCTTTATCCAATTAAGAGTGTTTAGTATGTTCATGTGTGGGGAAGCAGGGGTAAATACCTTTAAAGTTAGGATACCTAGGGAAAACATTTTTTATTTTTGATTGTTTGAAGTGCGGCACCAAAGGGTTAACATCCTTTATAAATTCAGTGCTTCCAAGTTACTAAAAAAAGAAAGTCATTAAATGAATGCCTGTGTGCATCGCTTTATGCTAATGCTTCACCCGGGGGACTGTCTCTCCAGCTAATGCCAGATAATGAAATACATCTGTCAGAGGAGAAGACTGCCTACCAGTGTGAAAGGAAATGGCTCTAAGACACCAATTTGCAGATACTGCCCTTACAGCAGGCTCACTTTTTATAATTGACTAGCTAAAGTACCCGGTTTGCACGGTTTGCAGTACTCTGGAGTCATTTTTTCCATTGCAGATTTGAAACTGAGACTCAATCGATAATGGCACCCACTTTAACATGATCAATAATTAAACCTTACAGTGAGTGAGGCTGCACCCCCAACACTCGGTTACTGAGACTCCCACTGCAAATTATAGTGACATCCACTCTCTTCAATGACACACTCCATCTGTAATCTTCCCCCTCTGTGACACGCATACCCCATCAGTGATATTCCCCCCTGTGACATGCATAGCCCATCAGTGATATTCCCCCGTCACACGCATATCCCATCAGTGATATTCCCCCCATGTGACACGCATACCCCATCAGTGATATTCCCCCCCTGTGACACGCATACCCCATCAGTGATATTCCCCCGTGACACGCATATCCCATCAGGGATATTCCCCTCCTGTGAAATGCATAAACCATCAGTGATATTCAACCCGGTGACACGCATACACCATCAGTGATATTCCCCTCCTGTGACACGCACACCTCATAAGTGATCTTTCTCCTCTGTTAAACGCATACCCCATCAGTGATATTCCCCCCTGTGACACACATACCTCATCAGTGATATTTCCCCCTGTGACACGCATACCCCATCAGTGAAATTCCCCCCTTGTGATACGCATACCCCATCAGTGATATTCCCCCCTGTGACACACATACCTCATCAGTGATATTCCCCCCTGTGACACGCATACCCCATCAGTGAAATCCCCCCCCTTGTGACACGCATACCCCATCAGTGATATCCCCCCCCTGTGACATGCATACCCCATCAGTGATCTTCTCCCTCTATGACACGCATGCCCCATCAGTGATCTTCCCCCTCTGTGACACGCATACCCCATCAGTGATCTTCCACCTCTGTGACACGCATACCCCATCAGTGATATTCCCCCCCTGTGACATGCATACCCCATCAGTGATCTTCCCCCCGTGACACGCATACCCGGTCAGTGATCTGCCTCTCTTAGACCCCCACCTTTCATATTACCCCCCACTCATCCCATGTATTTCTCCCCCCCTCTATCTCACTTCCCCTCTCACTCTTCCTCAGTCCTACTCTCTTTTATACCCCTACCTCCACTCATCTATCACCCACTCCCATGTATTTCTCCCCCTATATCTCTCACTCCTCCTCTCACCTCCCTTTATTATACCCCCACCCTCCTTTTCCCCTCCCTCTTTTACACCTCATCCCTCTTTTACACAGGAAGATAAAGTGAGTCGCCCAAAGTCACAAGGCGTTGACACCGAGATTTAACCAAGCTCGTCTGCTTCAAACTTTGGATCATTGTTTGTCAGTCAGTGTCTTTACTCACTGAGCCACTCCTTCAAATTCAGTTTGATACTTAGTTATGATTATCTTGAAGAGGGAGTCGCTCCCAAAATTTTGGAAGTGAAACTTCTTTGCAGGCAGCAAAATCGCCTTTCTTAGAGACAGAAGTGGGTTATGGAAGTGACATCATCTCCCCACCCATCAGCGCATGTGCAGAACCTATGCTACGCTTCCACCTATTGGGCAAAGGCGTCCCCTGCATCCCACACAGGAAATGTTACCTGCACATACTTTACAAACATCAGCGCATGCGCAGAAGTATCTCACTACCACTGCGCATGTGTCGAAAGTCCATTTTCATTGCGCGTGCGTAACATCACCTCTACAACCATCCGCACATGCAAAGCAGCTATCCCATGATTCCAACTGTTGCCCAAAGGCATTCCCTGCACCCGCACATGCGCATAAAATACAGGATTATTCAGCGCATGTGCATTAGTGCTCGTCCAAAACAGCACATACTAGGGCAATACCTACACCCTCTGCGCATGCGCACACCCACGCAACGCCTCAGACACTACCATATATTTTGAAAAGCAGCCATCTTCTCTTCATATGCGCACCAACATGGACAATCAACAGAGCAGTCCTTCACACCACAGTAAACAGTGGAAAGAACCAGGACCCAGATCGACTGTCATGGTGGACCAGATCTCTTAACACATTAATATTTATGGGATCCGTCTATAGGCAAAACAAGGCAGTGAAATAAAATGAAGTTTATTTGGATAAGACCTCGGTAACACACAGAAACACAAAATACAGAAATATACACACTTACCGGGGTCTGGGATATTTGATCTAGCCTTTCCTAGGTGCAGGGCGCCCGCTTGCAAGGGCTTACCCTGATCGGAACCTTGTTCCGGATGGCCTGGACCGAGATTCAACAGAAACTTCTGTCCGGGACCTAGTCCTGAGAATCCTGAAACTGTTTTCAGCAGGAACTCCTGACCGCGACTGCTACGTTCTCAGATGAGAACTTGGTCCTCCTGTCTGACTTAGTCTCTGCAGGGAAGACTTTCCTAGCTTCACGAAGCCGGTTGCTCTGTTATTTGGAACAAAACAACTTTGAAAAGCCTGCCCTAGCTTCATCGACTCAAGCCACAAAATCATCTGGTTCTCTGACTGGGGCTTCTCCTTACATACACTCCGCTTAGTTATCCTTAGCATGGAGGTAGGAGGAGCGACCAGAGTTTGGGTACCCTATCCCACTAGCCAATAGAAACAGTGGGCGGGACATATGAATCGACCACTGGGAAACGCGCCGACATTCTGCTGTTTCCTATGGTCTACCCATTGCCACCTAATGGGCAGGCTTCACTGTCTGGCAGACCAGAGGATCCTCCCCGCTGGGGGTCTCTGTTCTTTGGACTTAGTACTCCTCCCTGCCCCGTCCACTTAGCACCCTGACACCTCTCAACATCCTTCTTCTCTTTAAACTATGGACTCTATGCAGACTTGCTGGCACCTTAAACATATGCCCTATCGGACTGCATCGAGCCTTATAGTAACTGTAAAACACATTATAAAGTACACTTTAATAAAGAATATACCTAGGGAACCTTATACGTATACGGGAAATGAATTGGGGATATTTGGGCTCGAAATCCAGGAGTCTGGGGGACACTGGGCAGCCCCGGTGTAATTCACCCCACGTACCGGCAAATCATGCCGGCTCGCCGGGGAGAATTAAATGATTACCGGTAACTGTGGTCCCCGAACTCCTGCAAACAAAATAATTGCATTTCCACCCAAATATCCCACCTAAAACTGACACACAAGAAATCCCGCAGTTCTAGGGCTAAGGGAACATGAAAACAGAAAAAAGCAGGGGTCACTTTATTTTACACATGTACTATCCCTGGTCTCTGGCTTATGGAGCTATCAGGGACCCCACAGATTCAGGGGTAACCAGAAGGCTTAACCTTTATTGTATAGCCTGGTTACCCCCTACCATCACATCGACTATCAGTCACAGTATACTAATAATGTGACATACTGTTATAAAATAGTGTACATAAACCTTTAAACTTACCATTTTCAACATCAATTTCACCTCAAACTTTGCTGTGGCCCAAATACCCTTACTCATTTACTACCACACACAGCATTGTTACTGTATGTGAAACAAGTCTTCTGCTGACCATGTAACAGACATTATCAATACAATCAATTCAAATTACAAATCAATTCCTAAATAACAGTGCAATAGTGAGAATACATTTTAGCCCTTCAGCAACTGCACTACACTTTTTGAAGTGAAACTTCTTTGCAGGCACCAAACCCGTTTTCCAGGAGACGGAAGTAGGTTATGTAAGTGACGTCAGTTCTGGCAGATGAGGTCAACACTTATCTCCATGCCCACAGTCATACGCGGCCATCAGTAGAAGCGCTGATGTGTCCAGCGCTGACTGCGGCCATCAGTAGAAGCGCTGAGGCGTCCATCTCTGCACATACATCAGTGGCACCATCTGCCATCACACCGGCAGCCGTCCCCCTTAACGCATGCGCAGAGGCTCTGACCATAGCCAGCGAGAGTCGTCCCCCTAAACGCATGCACTGAGATTGCGCATGCGCAAAAGAATACTCCAGACGGTGCACAAGTAGTGGTCACTGGCGTGCATGCGCAGAGGCCTCTAGAGCTCGACAGAGCATCGTGCATGGGCAGCAGCAGCACCAGAGGAGAAGAGGACACGGAGCGCAGACCACACACCACACCCCCTGCATCACACATAACCACACCCACTCACTGTCACACCCACTGTCACACACACCTTCCCACACACTGTCCCACACACACATGGAATTCAGAATTAGTGCAAACAGCTGATACAGGGGATGTGTGCTGAGCATGTGCGTTCTAAGTCAAATTTCTTGGCGTTTTGACAATGAATTTGTATTTTGATTTTTAATTAAAAACATCACCAACACAAATACAATTTCTGTGACAAAACAGTGACAAAAGACAAAGAAGTTTAACTTAAAATGCGCGTGCGATGCATACACACAATTTAAAAAAAAGTTCGCTGGGGGGAAGGTTGTCTTAAAAATATGATGTGCATTTGTTTATTTGATTTTGTTTCTTAGTAATGATATGTTATGCATTGAATAATAACCTGTAGCCTAGGAAACATCTCCCAGAAGGTCGTCGTGCTCCCCACTCACCTCTATCCCCACGGGATCCTCCGCGCCGTCTGCTCTCACCGCTAGGCAACCGCTGCACTGACTCTAGGTAGCCTCTTCCCGTGTGGACTTCTGGAGCGTGCGGCGTTCACGCGGGCGCTTGCACGGACGCACGCTATGCACCAGCAGACTCCTCTTCACACTCAGAGGATCTTCCTGCATCTACTATCTGCCTATGACAGCTCTCGCAGCACACGCCTCCACGCGGCAGGAGGCTCATTGGACGCTCTCCCCTATTTATGCTCAGCTGCCCCACTGGCAAATTGGCTGAGCATAGATCCATGTATCGTTGTGTTTCACCTCTCCTTTGCCTTCGCAGTCTCGTCTTGCCTTGCTGTATCTTGTTTAGTGTACCGACCCGGCTTTACCCTTGGACTCCGCACCTCTGGCTTACTGAGCCCAGCTTACCTCTGACTCTCCGCATCTCTCCAACCCTGACCTCGGCACTCGGACAACAACCATTCTACTATCTCCAATCCCGACCTTCTAATAGCACCTTCTACGATCCAGACCTCTCCTACTCTGACCTCGGCAAGTATTACGACAACTCTGACCTCTCCAACCCTGACCCAGCAACCTCGACCAACCCACTCTCCAGACGTGCCCCCGTGGCTGTGAGTGGCGTTACTACCAATCCCCACCTCAGTCTCTGGGTCCCGCCTTGTTTGTGGTGAGCACAGCGTTAAAGGTAGCAGTGCTACAGTACATCAATAATTCACTTACATTTTTGTGGAAGCGCCGTTCAATAACACTTTTTGGGTGTTTGCATTAATAGAGTGCATTGGTTTTGACATTGGTTTAGGGATCCCGACGGGCCAGATTTAAGGAATGACGTATCAGAAAATATGACTGAGTGCACTGAGATTACATACAAACATAGGTTTGATTGCTTATCACTCAGACACAGTTTTGCTAAGCTTTCCTAAGAAAAGGGTTGAAAACCAATGACAGTGAATATACCCCTGTAACAGGAGTGGAAAGGAACCTTAAGATTTGGTTTAGGTATGGGTCCTGCCACTGGCTAGGTTGAAATAAATGAGCTTGATATCCAAGGAAACAAGTATATATATATATATATATACATTTTTGATTGACACATTCAATATATTATATTTTTTTCATGGTTTTGATTACAAAACCAATATAGAAGCATTTGTCTGTTAGCAGCAACACAGTTTACTTCTTTTCTAATTGTGGATCACGACTTTCCATAATCTGGAAATAACCACTGTAGATATAAACCCGATCCGGTGATTCAGAGGTCAAGGGACTCTTACAGATACTAATGCATTTAGTGTGCTGTATTATATGTAATGTATTGTATTACCGGTATATGTAATATGTAATATGTATTATATGTAATATGTATTACATATAATACAGCACACTAAAGGCATTAGTATCTGTAAGAGTCCCTTGACCTCTGAATCACCGGATCGGGTTTATATCTACAGTGGTTATTTCCAGATTATGGAAAGTCGTGATCCACAATTAGAAAAGAAGTAAACCGTGTTGCTGCTAACAGACAAATGCTTCTATATTGGTTTTGTAATCAAAACCATGAAAAAAATATAATATATTGAATGTGTCAATCAAAAATGTATGTGCATTATGTCTCATACTGTAGAATTGTAGAATTTGTGTGGCATGAGAAAATCTGAAATGGCCAGACTTTGAAGAAATATGAGAACCGGCATATTCTGACATGTACTTTATACCATAATGGAAATCTGGTCCTCTGTGATTTATTTTTAATCAGTGAAACGGCTGCCTTCATTTCTTTGTAAAGCAACAGTAAAGTGGAAATATTTTGATCTCTCATGATATAGGTATAAAAAAAACACTTATGGATCTATGCTTATAAACATATAACTTCTTCCCTCATGTGCCGTGAGGTTAAATCCATGTTTTATTGCTCACTTACACAACCGTGCTGATGATAATTTGTGACTTCTCTGAGCATTTTATCTTAATTACACAGAGGATTTCTTTTGCACTTTGCATATTGATGGCTGATTTTCTATTTTTTTCGGGCATTTTACATTTTTAGTCAATTTGATGTTTTACTCCACTGAAATTGCAAAATTACTTGAGGACGTAAACTCAATTAGTTTGAGTATACATACTAATTCAATGCGACATTTGTTACAGCACAGCAAGCTAATTAGTTAAGTAAAATTGATCATGTTTCCAAAGAAAACACTTTAATTTGTGAAACTATTTCTATTTGCAGCAGTGTATGTTTAGCTATGCTGTATATGATGAGTGTTTATTCCTGTCTAATGTAAGGAGGATTAACCCCCCGAGCTTTCTCTGCAGCAGAGCCCATTAACGTTTAATCACCAGAACAGGGAGATACCGGAACTGTTTCTGCAAAGGCCCCGAGCAGCTTCCATTGTTATGGCATTAAGAAAGCAGTATACGTACATGTTATAGTCTGCATATTTATGTGTGTATGTGTGTGAATATATAGATATTGTATATGTACACACAGATGACACACATTATAAAATACAGGCATACTCCACATTAACGTACGCAATGGGTTCAGAGCATGTATGTAGAGCGAATATGTACTTAACGTGAAGCACTACCTTTTTCCCACATCGATGCTTCGGTACAAGTAGGGAGCCGGTATTGCTGTTCAGGACATGCTGACAGGCGCATGCGCGAGCTGCCGTTTGCCTATTGGGCAAGGGGAGTCAGCGCGTCACTACTACAGCGGTCTGTAGGGCAGAATGGGTGTCTGTACACACGCAGCGAGCGTACAGACACAGGGGTATGGGGCTATTGAAAATATGTCCTTACTCGCGAGTGTACTTAAAGTGAGTGTCCTTAAACCGGTGTATGCCTGTATCCCAGTATAACTCAGTATATCACAGTGTCTATAGGATTCAACGGCATTGCAATGCATTCATTTACATGCGTTCTATTCTTCTCTCCTTGTGAGTGGACATCCATGAGAGTTTACTGTTTATGGAGCACACTATATATACAGTCATGTGAAAAAGAAAGTACACCCTCTTTGAATTCCATGGTTTTACATATCAGGACATAATAACAATAATCTGTTCCTTAGCAGGTCTTAAAATTAGGTAAATACAACCTCAGATGAACAACAACCCATGACATATTACACCGTGTCATGTCACGTGTGAAACACTAAGTACACCTTATGATTCAATAGCTTGTAGAACCACCTTTAGCAGCAATAATTTGAAGTAATCGTTTCTTGTATGACTTTATCAGTCTCTCACATCGTTGTGGAGGAATTTTGGCCCACTCTTCTTTACAACGTTGCTTTGGTTCATTGAGGTTTGTGGGCATTTGTTTATGCACAGCTCTCTTAAGGTCCAGCAACAGCATTTCAATCAGGTTGAGGTCTGGACTTTGACTGGGCCATTGCAACACCTTGATTCTTTTTCTTTTTCAGACATTCTGTTGTAGATTTGCTGGTGTGCTTGGGATCTGTAAGGAATCTGGTGTCTCAGCACCGTCAGCGCGACCATTACTCACCTCCCGTCGGTTCTCAGGCGTCCAAGCGTCTGCAGCGCAATTCCCACATACCTCCGTTGTCTGCCACTGGCACTCTGGCTCCTCGCCATCACAGGATTGCACCAACCGAAGAGGTGCCTGTTGAACAGCAGCCTCTGCGTGTGTCTCCAGCTCCGCGCTCTATGCGCACACGTGCATCTGTCAATGACCCTATGCGCATACGCGCGTCAGTCACCGAATCCATGCACACACGCACGCCAGCCCCAGACGTTATGCGCATGCATTCCCAGCTTACTGCGCACACGCCTAACAGAGCACTTTTAACCACTGCTCCTGCAGTGAGGCGTCGCCCCCAAGCATCACACAGTTCCATGCTAATCAATGACTACACTCAGCTGGGCTGTAACACCTCCCTCCCATCAGGGAGGACTCCTTGCAGTCCTCCAGGCCTGCCCCCTTTTTCCATTGGCCTGCCCAGCCTTATTATGCCTGTGCTTCCCATCACTCGTCGCTCGACATAGTTCTGTATGGAAGCATTTGACTACTCTCTCAGTGATTCCTCAGGTATTGACGCGGATTGGACAACTATCCCCTCTGGCTCTCGGCTTCGGCTCTACTTGGACTTCGTGACTTCTGGCATCCCTGAAACACGACTTATACCTTCGACCCTCCGCAACTCTCCAATCCCTGATCTTGGCAACAGCAATAACTACTCCTCCTCTACTACCGGTAACGGCAAGTATTGTCTTCATTACTATACCTGGCCTGGCAACACTAACACCACACTCCGGACGCGCTCCCTTTGCTGCGGGTGCGTGTATCCCTATGTCCCACCTCAGCACAGGAGACGGGTCTGGTCTGCGGGCAGCACCGGCGTAACATTATGTCGAGCCCACAATACGCAGACCAGACTGAATTAAGTATGATTTCCATGAATCTGCTTCAGCAGAATCAAGTCATGGCCAATCAAATTGTGGCGCTAACACAACAACTTGCCGCACTGTCGGTTCAGGTACCCGACGCCTCTGCGCCCACAACCTCCGCTCAGGTTGCCGGGGTAGCTACCACATGCTCCTCCGATATGAGGATTCCTAACCCCAAACCTTACGCAGGTTAATTTCAAGATTTTCGGGGCTTCATTAATCAATGTGAGGTACAGTTTGAAATGGCCCCCCACCAGTTTTCTACTGGCCGAAAGAAGGTGGCCTACATTAATAATCTGTTCACGGGTAGCGCACTGGCTTGGGCCTCCCCATCTGGGAGATGCAAGATGACCTTACCCAGAATTACTCAGCCTTCAAGACGGAATTCAGGCAGGTGTTTGCTTGCCCCGCACGTCGGGAGGTGGCGT
Organism: Ascaphus truei; assembly: GCF_040206685.1. NCBI lineage: Eukaryota > Metazoa > Chordata > Amphibia > Anura > Ascaphidae > Ascaphus > Ascaphus truei. Next base: position 192,547,730 of record NC_134485.1, on the reverse strand, counting down.
CTTCGTCTCTTTTACAGATTACTCAAGGGCGAAGACTGGTGATTGAATGCGCCATAGAGTTCTGGACCCTTGCAGCAGAGACCAACTGGGAACAGGAGGCCTACTGCTGCGACACACTTTATTCGAGCAAATACCCAGTATGTACCTGGCAGATACCTGGAATGCGCCGCTCCTCACCTCTGACAAGCCCCGTTGCATTTGCCTTCCCAGCCTGGGTTCATGCCTGGCTGATGGGCGGCTGATCTGTTAAATGATAATGATTAGGATTTAATAGGCTGCAATGCTTCGCGTGTCTACCAGATGGCATAAATTCATGTATTGTAATGCAGTATATATATATATACTGTGCAGTATTGCAGCCAGCGGGAATAAAATGCTTCAATCCCTGCCTGGAAAATAACGCAATGCACTCGGGCAGAAAACAGTCACAAACCTCAATACACCCGAGTATACCCGAATTCGTGGGACTAGCCGAGCTCGAATAAAGTGTGTCGCCAGTGTACGTCGCCGTATTCTGGCAAGGACTGTCAGACAGTATCAAGGATGTACTTGCTCTCCAACCCAGGCCAAGTCTTTTGAAGGATCTCATCACTCTGGCAATTAGAGTGGACCAACGTATTCAGGTACGCCGCATGGAGCGCCAGCGCACTCGCTCGGTAACCTCTTCGTCTCCCTCTCTCAGCACTAATACAGTCCCTAGGTCCACTATGCCGCCCCGTCCTTCCTTGGAGTCGTCCAAACTGATGCAGTTGGGGTTTCAACGGGTTCGCACACCAATACGCTAATTCCGCCGTGCCGGGGAATTGTACTATTATTGCGGACCTGCAAAAACATCTGACCCAAGAATGTCCTCCATCTCTGGAAAACGGGAACACCCAGTGAGTATGAAGGGGCTCTCCCTGGGTGTTATGTCTCCTCGTCCCCATCCCCAAAAAGGATTCCCTAAGAAACTCACTACCCATGTGCCTCTCAGGCCGTAAGTTCCGCGTCTCCAAAGTAGCCTTCATAGACTCCGGAGCCGGAGGCAATTTCGTGGTTCAAGAGTTTGCCAAACACTACCAGATACCGCTCGTGGAGAAAAAGATCCCCATCGCCTTGGTTGGAATTGATGGGCATCCACTCACGCCGGTATTTATCTCATTAGAGACGGTTCCGGTTGTACTTTCCTCTGATAATCACAAGGAGACCCTGACCCTTAACGTAATCCAGGCTCCTGGAACACCCATTACCCTAGGATTGCCATGGTTGCAACTACAGAACCCACGGATCAATTGGGCATCCACCAACTCCATCACTTGGGAACCAAGGTCCGGCGAACAACAGCGACTCCTAGCGAATATCACCGTTCCTAAGACGAACCTCCCTACGGTTTACCACCAGTATCTGGACGTATTTAATAAGGTACAATCTGACCTTCTACCCCCACACAGGTCATATGACTGTCCTATTGACCTGATTCCTGGTTACACGTTACCTAAGTCCAAGACTTATCCTCTGTCTCTTCCTGAAACTAAAGCTATGGATAAGTACATCCAGGAGAACCTGAAGAAAGGTTTTATTCGCCCGTCTACTTCACCAGCTGGAGCAGGGTTCTTCTTTGTAAAGAAGAAGGATGGAACTTTAAGACCTTGTATTGATTATAGAGGGCTTAACCGCATCACCATAAAAAATCGCTACCCACTCCCCCTTATCACTGAACTTTTTGATAGGTTGCAAGGTGCCAAAGTCTTCTCCAAGCTGGCCCTCAGGGGAGCTTATAATCTCGTACGCATACGTCAAGGAGACGAATGGAAAACGGCCGTCAACACGCGTAGTGGCCACTACGAATACCTTGTGATGCTTTTCGGACTGTGTAATGCCCCGGCCGTTTTTCAAGATTTCATTAACGATGTCTTCCGCAAAGTACTCAACGACTTCGTCACAGTCTATCTGGATGATATCCTGATTTTTTCGAAGGATTTACAGGACCACATCTTTCATACATCTTACGTGCTCTCTCGCCTTCGTGAACATCGATTATATGCCAAGATGGAGAAATGTACCTTCCATCAGACTTCGACCCAGTTTCTAGGCTACATTATTTCCAGCGATGGTTTCAAGATGGATCCAGACAAATTAAAAGCCGTTACTAACTGGCCTAGACCCGACTCTCTTAAATCCGTCCAGCGCTTCCTGGGATTTGCGAACTACTACCGCAAGTTTATCAGTGATTTCTCCAGAATTGTTGCACCTTTCACAGCCCTTACGAAGAAGGGGGCCGATCCGTCGGTTTGGTCACCAGAGGCCAATACCGCCTTCAACACTCTTAAGGAGGCTTTTGTGTCCGCACTGGTTCTCCATCACCCCAACACTGATCTCCCTTTCGTGTTGGAGGTGGACGCCTCTGATTCTGGCGCCGGTGCCATTCTATCCCAGAAACCTTCACCCCAAGAAAAATTGCATCCCTGCGCATTCTTTTCGAAGAAATTTACCTCAGCGGAGAGGAACTACGACGTGGGGAACAGAGAGTTACTGGCCGTTAAAATAGCACTTCAAGAATGGAGGCATCTCCTGGAAGGGTCGAGGGAACCGTTCACCATCCGCACCGACCATAAGAATTTATTATATATAGAGAACGCTCACCGTCTGGGTCCACGGCAAGCCCGCTCGTCTTTGTTCTTTTCCAGATTTAATTTCCAACTGTCGTATATTCCTGGGACTAAAAATGTCAAAGCCGATGCTCTCTCAAGACAACATTCTTCCGAAGAGAGACCAGAAGATTCCATGGAGACCATTTTACCTCACGAGAAGATTTTCGCTGCATCTTCCTTCAGAAGCTTTGACAAGATCGTCAAGTCACAAAGGTCCATTCCAAAGAACCTGAAGGTCCCCAGGGACAAGCTCTTCGTGAGACCTAATTTCGTACCCGAGGTTCTGGATTGGGGATATGCCTCGAGAGCAGCTGGTCATCCTGGCTACAAAAAGACTTTGGACCTTATACGTCGCAACTTTTGGTGGCCCAAGATGTCCAAAGACATTTTCGAATATACGCACGCTTGTCCGGTCTGTGCGCAAAACAAAACTATTCATCAAAGGCTTCACGGTCTTCTTCTTCCTCTGCCCATCCCAGAACGTCCATGGTCACACATATCAATGGATTTTATTGTGGAGTTGCCAAGGTCCAAAGGGATGAATACGATTTTAGTGGTGGTGGATCGTTTTTCAAAGATGGCTCACTTTATTCCGCTCATAGGACTTCCCACCTCACCCGCCCTTGCTCATATCTTCACTGATCACATCTTTCGCATTCATGGTATTCCTTCGTCCATCGTGTCTGACAGAGGGTCACAGTTCGTATCCAGATTTTGGAGAACTTTTACCAAAAGACTAGGGATCTCTTCTTCGTTTTCCTCAGCTTACCATCCTCAGTCCAATGGTCAAACAGAAAGGGTCAATCAGTCCCTGAAAAAATACCTGAGGTGTTTCATTTCCAATTCTCAGGATGATTGGGCACAACTTTTGCCATGGGCCGAATATGCTTTTAACACCGCTACCAAAGAGTCCACCCGAGAGTCGCCATTTTTCATCAATTACAGTTTTCATCCCCCATGCCTTCCTGTCTCCAACATTCCTTCCAGAGTTCCGGCCGTAGACGACCGCGTCACATCTCTGAATACATTTGTACCACTTACAGGGGCATTTTAACGTTATATATATTGTTTTATCTGTATGTTATTTGTCTTTCGGCGGTATTATGGTTTATTAAAGTTTTTTTTCTTTTTTGGATTTTATTTGTGGATGTCACTATTATATTTAAGGCTATGAGATATTCTCTGTGGACATTTGGTCATTTCATTTGATTATACACTACTATTCTAGACATTAGTCCTTCAGTGGATTTTGTATCCCCAAGTACTTACCTTATACTTACCTGGGACCTTGGTCCATACTGAGGATACTTATATCTTTGTGGTACCAATTTATTTGTGCTTTCTTATATCTGGACATATGTTTGTAAATATTTTTTGTTGAGTGATACTATTGACTCATCACCAGATACATTCTAGTATGTACATATTTGTTAGGATTAGCTAAATAGTTGTGTCTTTAACGTGACACTTTTAGGGTTTAGCTTCATTGGAACACATTATTTCACGGTATCTATATCCTTTAATGAATTTGGTATCCATCACTTTGCCTTGAGTGCAACCAATTGGGGACTGCTGTGACCTCTGTCACTTTTTTGTTATTCTCTAAGATCATTGCTGATGTTTTTCCTCCTTGGCATTGTGTTAACACACACCTGAATGCTCCAGACCAGCAAACTGCTAAAACTTCGGCTTTTATAGAGGTGGTCACACTTCCTGATGATCAATTAATCAATGCATTTGATTAGCAGCACCTGCCTGCTACTTAGCATCTTAATTACTATGGAAGCAGTAAGGATGTACTTTGTTTTTCACACATAGCTTCGCCATTTTGGCTTTATTTAAAAATAAGTTAATAAATTAACTTATTATCTTCCTTGGTTAAATCCTGGAGAGATTTATTTACTAGGTAGAGCCACGGGTCTATTCGGAGGTCTACATTCAGGATCAGTTTTATCCACTCTTTCATTCCTGTCTAAAGGTGCACCAGTCGTGGGCAGGACACCACATGTGAAGGAAAGATGTCTGCTCTCCTCACCCCTTAAGACAGATGAGGAATAATCCAGCACAAATGTAGACAATTTCAGAGGGGGTTTGATACCATCTCAGCATGACCTTGTACGCATTCTCCCTGATGGTACTTGTCAATGTTCCAAACTGACAAACGGGTTCATTTGATAATAAGTAGTTTATTGCAAAGTATGATCATACTCATTCAAAAGCCTATAATACTCTCTGCCAGGGAGTGTCCAAGCAGACTATTTTATACATTTAATTTCCTTTATCTAAAATGTGTTAATAGGCAGATTTTACTAACCACTCCTTAATTCTTAAACCAATCATCTTACAGCTCATTAAACCTGGTTAGAACTGACCTAAAACATCTCTGAATAGGTACCTTGTACCATCTCTCACTAGGAATGTGGGCGTTACTTCAGGCGCAGTCATAAATCTACTTAGAAGCAAAACCCCCATCTACACCAGACACACATTCCTACACACAAAATGGATTCTAAAGACATAACAGATTTTACAAAATGGAAACTGAACATCGCTTTCAATCCTCCTCCAGAGATCCCCCCAGTCCATCTGCCGGCACTGGTTGGGAGGGCGAGAATGCTCCTGTTGATTCTTGGCCTCTTGTTGTTTCATTTAAATGTAGTAATTAAGGATTGGAGGTTAAGGATACCTTGGTCAAGAACTGGGATGGGTAGCGTCTGGAATAGGTAGAGCAGGTGTGGTAGGAGATTCATTTTGAATGATTTACTTTTAGCAATCCATGAGATATTGATGCTGGACCATACCCAAATATCATCTTGAAGAGCTTTTAGAAGTTTGGGGTAATTTGCCTGTTAGCGCATGTGTAGATGTGCCTGGATCACAGAAACAAAGAGAGCACTGCTCCTTGTAAAAAAAACGGGGTCTAATCAAGAACTTGCTGATTTAAAACAGATTGATTTTCTGAACCACCAACAGCATGGCAGTCAAAGAAAAGGCAGTCCTCTAAGTCAGTATAGATCTGCAAACAAATAACTGCATAATATTGCCAGCACCAACGATGCCAAGGAACTTAATAGAATTTTACACGGGCCTCAAAAGAAATGATGTGATATTTGTTAAAGCACAGCTAGCTAATTAGTTAAGTTGAATAGATCATGTTTCTCACTTTCTAAAGAAAACTATTTAATTGGTGAAATGATTTCCATTTGCAGCAGTGAATAATTGGCTTTGCGTGGTAAGGGCTGTTGCCTGGCACAGGAGAATCAAAAGATGATAACATGGAAGCAAGAGAAGGTGTTTACGGGGATTACACAGTCAGTTAATAAACAGAATGCACACATTTGTACCAAGGAGATTTTAGTGGTAAAGTATCAAAAAGTAACACTCTGTAGATCAAGGCTATCAAACATATAAGTTGTCCGGATGTTTGGGGAGCGCAGGTGTATGCAAAAAAGAAGAGACCGGCGGTTCCGGTGAAATGTGTAGAGTGGTATCTGACCTGTTGACGTAGGATGCAGAACGCCGCGCTACCTACCTGTCCGCCAGCTTCAGATCCAGCCGGGATATTCAATCCGGAAGTGAGGGACGTGAGAGAGCAACACGGGCTGAGCAGAGGGAGGCAGAGAGAATGCCAGACACCCTGAAAGGTGCTCCAGTATTTATTCCGATGCGAGTTTACTTTTGACACCATGTGAGTGCATTCTTATCGTTACCTATAGATAAAATGTTTTTATACAAGTACACACTATGTTGGGCTTTTTACTTTATTAGTTACGGTGACCAGGCCCGAGGGGTTAAAGAAACACCTAAGGCCTGGGACATAGTACAGCAGGCCGTGCTGAGCCGTGCTGAGCCACACTGTGCAGATGCACTTACCCCTGCATCTGTGATTAGCGCGGCTTTAGCAGCCGCTTCCGCACGCTTCCGCATGCGGGCGGAGGCTCACACATTTTTAGCAGACAAGCAAATTTAAATTTCGGTGCTGAGGGGAGTGGAAGGGTGGTCACATGACCGAAAACAGCCAATGGGAGCGAGGGACTAGCCCCGCCTCCCGCCACGCCTCCGCTCCGCCTTCGCCCCCAAAGCGCTCTCACTGCCTCGCCTGCCAGGACGCAAAAAAAGCTCCTGCTTGAGCAGGCGAGGTAGAGCAGGAGCGTGGATCAGCGCGGCCCGAGGCACCATGCCCGAGGCCTAAGGCAGACCATTTAAAGATTCAACATAGCCAATGTTTTGGATACGCTTGTAAAGAATGAGGTATTTGTGAGTGCACTTTTCCCAGGATTCCGAGATCAACAGACCATCTTATTATTAAAACATTTTGCACTATATTTTGTATGTCTTTTCTATTTTGCATACACCTGCACTCCCCAATCATCCAGACAACTGTTTATGTGGGATTGAGAAAAAAACAACCCAGAAAGGGTTTGAGCTGCGAATTATTATATTTTCTTTTTTATCACAAAATATTGTCTAATATTTTCACTATTCAAGTCTATATTCACTTATAAATATCACGGGATATTTTTCTTATGATAAGAAAGTATTTGATCTAAGCGCCTGTTGTGGGTAACACTTGTTTTTTTACCTATCAAACATACACAGCTGTAAATCTTATGAGACGATGCAGCATGAGGGGAGAGCTGCTGTGGGAAGAGCGCTTGTGTGGAGGAGAGTCTCGCTGGGAAGTCCCATCCCTCAAGGGCATAAAACAGCCGATGGGCTATCGACCCCGAGTCAGAGGTGTATGAATTTACCAGTCTGGCATTCTGATCATCCCTCATTAAAGATGATGCTCTGTTCTTAAGAAGCCATACAGGCATACTAGATATTCAGGCACTAATAGTCCTAGAGATTGACCCGATTTCCGATGCCACTGGTCCACTCCTATTCATGTTGGACAAGGCTGATAGGTGAGGTATCCAGGGACTTCAATTATCTAGGATGGTCCTGCTAGCATCAAAGTTAGTTCTCCTAAAGACAGTCAAACCTTTAATTATGACCTGCAGGTCTCGCTGGTTAAATTCAGTCGGCTTGTCCGACTTAACCCCACAGGTCCATGAGAAACCTTAAATATATTTGGCCTCATTTTTTGGATGAGGTCAAGGCCATACACAAGACATGCAAGTCTTTCTTGGTCATGAAAACAGTTCCCTGAGAAAGTCGGCCCATCAAACCCTATTGATCGGTTCTGGACACCTCTACAAAGAGCCAATCGAAAGAAATCCCCCTTCAAAAATAGATTTAAATTGAGCACCAGAAGATCATCTTCCCTCAATCCCTTCCAGGCTCCCCTTCCACTTCTAGATTCCTACAAGGGAAACTGTTACAAATGGGTCCTCATAGTAGTAAATAAAGGCCTTCCTCTTCCCCTCAGGCGTTTTCCTTTTCAGATTTCTCCTTCCTCAAAAAACTGCAGCTCTTGGCTAGTCTCTGTTCTCGATTTAGCTCTAAGTCAGGATACAGTTAGCACATTTTGTATTTTTGGGCTGGGTAAGGCTGAGTTTATAGTGGCGTAGTGCTTGCTGATGCGCGCTGAGCATATATTCAGAGACCCATTATATGTTATGGTGCCATTATGAGTGAAAGCTTCCGCTTGCTGAACCTCCCTCAGCTTCCAGCTACAGGTAAATCTGTGTTTCTGTGCTTGCTGGAGAGGAGGTGTGGTCACGTGACCGCACAGCCTCCAATCAGAGTGCAGCACAGAAATTATTTTGTGTGTGTGCTGTGAGTGTGCAGCTGTGTGTGTGCAGCTGTGTGTGTGCAGTGTATGCTGTGTGTGTGCAGTGTATGCAGAGTGCAGTGTATGCAGTGAGTGTGTGCTGTGAGAGTGCTGTGTGCTGGTACTGTGTGTTCTGTGAGTGTGTGTGCAGTGTATGCAGTGAGTGTGCAGTGTATGCAGTGAGTGTGTGCTGTGAGAGTGCTGTGTGCTGGTGCTGTGTGTGCTGTGAGTGTGTGTAGTGAGTGTGTGCAGTGCATGCAGTGAGTGTGTGCTGTGAGAGTGCTGTGTGCTGGTGCTGTGTGTGCTGTGAGTGTGTGTAGTGAGTGTGTGCAGTATGCAGTAAGTGTGTGCAGTGTATGAAGTGAGTGTGTGCTGTGAGAGTGCTGTGTGCTGGTGCTGGCACTGTGTGTGCTGTGTGTGTAGTGAGTGTGTGCAGTGTGCTGTGTGCGTGCAGTGTATGCAGTGTACAATTTTGTTTGTTGACATTATTATGTTTTTTTAATTCGGGGTCCATATATATATAAATATCCATTATATCCATGTATATAGGGGATATATATTAAATTATATATATATTTTATATATATGATATATATATTTTGGATATATCTATATAAATCTATATATATCCTATATATATATATCATACATATATATACACATACATACATATCATACATACATATCCATCACACAGATCCCTGTCCCGCCTCCCGCCCCGCCTCCGCCGCACAAGCCCCGCCTACCAGAGCACATGCTCTGTCTGATGGGCAAGAACATGAAAAGCAGCCCCTTGGAAAAGCGAGAGGTGAGCATCAGCAAGCATCAGCGGTGGAGAGCACAGCCACTCTCCACTATAAACTCAGCCTTAGGCTACGGCCCCGCTGCTTGTGCTGCACGCGCGTCAGCGAGGCTGGCGGTGCGTGCAGCTGAGTCCCCCTGTCTGCAGTGAGCTGCAGGGGGAAAGACAGGGGGAGGGGTGAGGGGCATGAAGGGGGGTGGCCGTGATTTCCATTTGCAGCAGTGAATAATTGGCTTTGCGTGGTAAGGGCTGTTGCCTGGCACAGGAGATTCAAAAGATGATAACATGGAAGCAAGAGAAGGTGTTTACGGGGATTACACAGTCAGTTAATAAACAGAATGCACACATTTGTACCAAGGAGATTTTAGTGGTAAAGTATCAAAAAGTAACACTCTGTAGATCAAGGCTATCAAACATATAAGTTGTCCGGATGTTTGGGGAGCGCAGGTGTATGCAAAAAAGAAGAGACCGGCGGTTCCGGTGAAATGTGTAGAGTGGTATCTGACCTGTTGACGTAGGATGCAGAACGCCGCGCTACCTACCTGTCCGCCAGCTTCAGATCCAGCCGGGATATTCAATCCGGAAGTGAGGGACGTGAGAGAGCAACACGGGCTGAGCAGAGGGAGGCAGAGAGAATGCCAGACACCCTGAAAGGTGCTCCAGTATTTATTCCGATGCGAGTTTACTTTTGACACCATGTGAGTGCATTCTTATCGTTACCTATAGATAAAATGTTTTTATACAAGTACACACTATGTTGGGCTTTTTACTTTATTAGTTACGGTGACCAGGCCCGAGGGGTTAAAGAAACACCTAAGGCCTGGGACATAGTACAGCAGGCCGTGCTGAGCCGTGCTGAGCCACACTGTGCAGATGCACTTACCCCTGCATCTGTGATTAGCGCGGCTTTAGCAGCCGCTTCCGCACGCTTCCGCATGCGGGCGGAGGCTCACACATTTTTAGCAGACAAGCAAATTTAAATTTCGGTGCTGAGGGGAGTGGAAGGGTGGTCACATGACCGAAAACAGCCAATGGGAGCGAGGGACTAGCCCCGCCTCCCGCCACGCCTCCGCTCCGCCTTCGCCCCCAAAGCGCTCTCACTGCCTCGCCTGCCAGGACGCAAAAAAAGCTCCTGCTTGAGCAGGCGAGGTAGAGCAGGAGCGTGGATCAGGGCGGCCCGAGGCACCATGCCCGAGGCCTAAGGCAGACCATTTAAAGATTCAACATAGCCAATGTTTTGGATACGCTTGTAAAGAATGAGGTATTTGTGAGTGCACATTTCCCAGGATTCCGAGATCAACAGACCATCTTATTATTAAAACATTTTGCACTATATTTTGTATGTCTTTTCTATTTTGCATACACCTGCACTCCCCAATCATCCAGACAACTGTTTATGTGGGATTGAGAAAAAAACAACCCAGAAAGGGTTTGAGCTGCGAATTATTATATTTTCTTTTTTATCACAAAATATTGTCTAATATTTTCACTATTCAAGTCTATATTCACTTATAAATATCACGGGATATTTTTCTTATGATAAGAAAGTATTTGATCTAAGCGCCTGTTGTGGGTAACACTTGTTTTTTTACCTATCAAACATACACAGCTGTCAATCTTATGAGACGATGCAGCATGAGGGGAGAGCTGCTGTGGGAAGAGCGCTTGTGTGGAGGAGAGTCTCGCTGGGAAGTCCCATCCCTCAAGGGCATAAAACAGCCGATGGGCTATCGACCCCGAGTCAGAGGTGTATGAATTTACCAGTCTGGCATTCTGATCATCCCTCATTAAAGATGATGCTCTGTTCTTAAGAAGCCATACAGGCATACTAGATATTCAGGCACTAATAGTCCTAGAGATTGACCCGATTTCCGATGCCACTGGTCCACTCCTATTCATGTTGGACAAGGCTGATAGGTGAGGTATCCAGGGACTTCAATTATCTAGGATGGTCCTGCTAGCATCAAAGTTAGTTCTCCTAAAGACAGTCAAACCTTTAATTATGACCTGCAGGTCTCGCTGGTTAAATTCAGTCGGCTTGTCCGACTTAACCCCACAGGTCCATGAGAAACCTTAAATATATTTGGCCTCATTTTTTGGATGAGGTCAAGGCCATACATAAGACATGCAAGTCTTTCTTGGTCATGAAAACAGTTCCCTGAGAAAGTCGGCCCATCAAACCCTATTGATCGGTTCTGGACACCTCTACAAAGAGCCAATCGAAAGAAATCCCCCTTCAAAAATAGATTTAAATTGAGCACCAGAAGATCATCTTCCTTCAATCCCTTCCAGGCTCCCCTTCCACTTCTAGATTCCTACAAGGGAAACTGTTACAAATGGGTCCTCATAGTAGTAAATAAAGGCCTTCCTCTTCCCCTCAGGCGTTTTCCTTTTCAGATTTCTCCTTCCTCAAAAAACTGCAGCTCTTGGCTAGTCTCTGTTCTCGATTTAGCTCTAAGTCAGGATACAGTTAGCACATTTTGTATTTTTGGGCTGGGTAAGGCTGAGTTTATAGTGGCGTAGTGCTTGCTGATGCGCGCTGAGCATATATTCAGAGACCCATTATATGTTATGGTGCCATTATGAGTGAAAGCTTCCGCTTGCTGAACCTCCCTCAGCTTCCAGCTACAGGCAAATCTGTGTTTCTGTGCTTGCTGGAGAGGAGGTGTGGTCACGTGACCGCACAGCCTCCAATCAGAGTGCAGCACAGAAATTATTTTGTGTGTGTGCTGTGAGTGTGCAGCTGTGTGTGTGCAGCTGTGTGTGTGCAGTGTATGCTGTGTGTGTGCAGTGTATGCAGAGTGCAGTGTATGCAGTGAGTGTGTGCTGTGAGAGTGCTGTGTGCTGGTACTGTGTGTTCTGTGAGTGTGTGTGCAGTGTATGCAGTGAGTGTGCAGTGTATGCAGTGAGTGTGTGCTGTGAGAGTGCTGTGTGCTGGTGCTGTGTGTGCTGTGAGTGTGTGTAGTGAGTGTGTGCAGTGCATGCAGTGAGTGTGTGCTGTGAGAGTGCTGTGTGCTGGTGCTGTGTGTGCTGTGAGTGTGTGTAGTGAGTGTGTGCAGTATGCAGTAAGTGTGTGCAGTGTATGAAGTGAGTGTGTGCTGTGAGAGTGCTGTGTGCTGGTGCTGGCACTGTGTGTGCTGTGTGTGTAGTGAGTGTGTGCAGTGTGCTGTGTGCGTGCAGTGTATGCAGTGTACAATTTTGTTTGTTGACATTATTATGTTTTTTTAATTCGGGGTCCATATATATATAAATATCCATTATATCCATGTATATAGGGGATATATATTAAATTATATATATATTTTATATATATGATATATATATTTTGGATATATCTATATAAATCTATATATATCCTATATATATATATCATACATATATATACACATACATACATATCATACATACATATCCATCACACAGATCCCTGTCCCGCCTCCCGCCCCGCCTCCGCCGCACAAGCCCCGCCTACCAGAGCACATGCTCTGTCTGATGGGCAAGAACATGAAAAGCAGCCCCTTGGAAAAGCGAGAGGTGAGCATCAGCAAGCATCAGCGGTGGAGAGCACAGCCACTCTCCACTATAAACTCAGCCTTAGGCTACGGCCCCGCTGCTTGTGCTGCACGCGCGTCAGCGAGGCTGGCGGTGCGTGCAGCTGAGTCCCCCTGTCTGCAGTGAGCTGCAGGGGGAAAGACAGGGGGAGGGGTGAGGGGCATGAAGGGGGGTGGCCGTGAAATCACCCGGCAGGTTCGCTTTCATTGGCTGAACCGCCGGGGGGCGTTGCCTAGCGCTCAGTCGCCTGTGGCCAGCTCAATTTTCAGGTATCCCTGAAAAACTCAGAGCGCGGCGGCCCCCACTCACAGCAGGCCCGGCCACATTGAGGGACGGCTCTTGCCACAGCGGGCACTGAAGTAGCCAGCGGGGACCTGGCCTAAGCCACCTCTTCTCCATACTGAAGCCAGATGGTTTAGTTCAACCAGTTATAACTAAAGAACCTAACCAAATTTATCAGACAAAAAAGATTTAGAATGGAAGGTCTATCAGACATACCCACTTTAGTCCAGCCCCATTCCTTTTGCATGAAAAGAGACTTAAACAATGCATTTCATGCCGTTCCAGTCTATTTCAAACACAGGGAGCACGTCAGATTGAAGTGAAAAGGATGTTTCTTCCTATGTACAGTCAAGGTCTTTCCCTGTCCAATGCTCACTACACTTTTACCAGGAGTATGAAGTCGTTACTACTGTAGCTCACCTCTATCAAAGGTTTTTGGTGTCTAATTTTTCTAGATACAGATGTAGCCAGACTTACTTTTTTCGGTACTGTGACAAGACGTGAGATTCCGCTCATGAGCCAGCTGCAGTCAGCCAGCAGAATTATTTATGGGGCTTATTTATGTCATTGCAATTAAGTATGTGTCCACCAGATGGCGCACTAAATATCTTTGTCCATGCCTGTGGTGAACGTCACAAAAACTTAACATGTTTCTATACAATTAGGGTGACCAGATTTTGAAAATGAAAAACCGGGACACAATTTTTTTTTTTTACATTAACAGTTTATATATTGTATTACACTTATACTTTACTACCATTAGTCCTAGTTACGTGTGTGTGTGTGGTGTGGGTGTGTGGTGTGTGTGTGTGTGTCTCGGATGGCCTCACTAATCGAACAAAAAAAAAGCCAGATGTGAATGACTTCTGTACCCCTAAACCATTGTCAGGACGCCCCCTCTTCACAATTTCTAAAGCAGCAATCCCGGATGGGATCTTACCTGATCCGCAGTCCCTCAAGGTACTATACTGGAGGGGAGGTGTTCCCTACCTGTCTTCCGATGTCTCCCGTGTGAAACTTGAGTCAGATCTGGAAGAAAGCAGGGCGGGTTACTTCAGTGTAGGTATACGGCAGTTAAGATGAGACAGAAAGGAAGACAGGGGGAGAGGGAGAGACAGGGGGACAGACAGGGGGAGAGAGAGAGGGGGAGAGAGAGGGGGAGAGAGAGAGAGAGAGAGAGAGAGGGAGAGACAGGGGGAGAGAGAGAGGGAGAGACAGGGGGAGAGAGAGAGGGGGAGAGACGGGGGAGAGAGAGAGGGAGAGACAGGGGGAGGGAGAGACAGGGGGAGAGAGAGAGAGACAGAGGGAGAGAGAGAGAGAGAGACAGGGGGAGAGCGAGAGAGAGAGACAGGGGGAGAGCGAGAGAGAGAGACAGGGGGAGAAAGAGAGAGAGACGGGGAGAGAGAGAGGGAGAGACAGGGGGAGAGACAGGGGGAAAGAGGGAGGGAGACACAGGGGGAGAGAGGGAGAGACAGAGGGAGAGACAGGGGGAGAGAGAGAGGGAGAGACAGGGGGAGAGAGAGAGGGAGACAGGGGGAGAGAGGGAGACAGGGGGAGAGAGGGAGAGACGGGGAGAGAGAGAGAGAGAGAGACAGGGGGAGAGAGAGAGAGACAGGGGGAGAGAGGGAGAGACAGAGGGAGAGAGATGGAGGGGGAGAGACGGGGAGAGAGAGAGGGAGAGACAGGGGGAGAGAGAGAGGGAGAGACGGGGAGAGACAGGGGGAGAGAGAGAGGGAGAGACAGGGGGCGGAGAGAGAGAGACAGGGGGAGAGAGAGAGAGAGAGAGACAGTGTGAGAGAGAGAGAGAGAGAGACAGAGTGAGAGAGAGAGACAGAGTGAGAGAGAGACAGAGTGAGAGAGAGAGAGAGAGTGAGAGAGAGAGAGACAGAGTGAGAGAGACAGAGAGACAGAGTGAGAGAGGCAGAGTGAGAGAGTGAGAGAGAGGCAGAGTGAGAGAGTGAGAGAGTGGCAGTGAGAGAGTGAGAGAGAGAGAGACAGAGTGAGAGAGACAGAGAGACAGAGTGAGAGAGGCAGAGTGAGAGAGTGAGAGAGAGGCAGAGTGAGAGAGTGAGAGAGTGGCAGTGAGAGAGTGAGAGAGAGAGAGACAGAGTGAGAGAGAGAGACAGAGTGAGAGAGAGAGAGAGACAGAGTGAGAGAGACAGAGTGAGAGAGAGAGACAGAGTGAGAGAGAGAGAGACAGAGTGAGAGAGACAGAGAGACAGAGTGAGAGAGGCAGAGTGAGAGAGTGAGAGAGAGGCAGAGTGAGAGAGTGAGAGAGTGGCAGTGAGAGAGTGAGAGTGGAGAGACAGAGAGAGAGAGACTGTGGAGAGACAGAGAGAGAGAGAGAGTGACTGTGGAGAGACAGAGAGAGAGAGAGTGACTGTGGAGAGACAGAGAGAGAGAGTGACTGTGGAGAGACAGAGAGAGAGAGAGAGAGAGTGACTGTGGAGAGACAGAGAGAGAGTGACTGTGGAGAGACAGAGAGAGAGAGAGAGAGTGACTGTGGAGAGAGAGAGAGAGAGAGAGAGAGAGAGAGAGAGAGAGAGAGTGACTGTGGAGAGACAGAGAGAGAGAGAGAGAGAGAGAGAGAGAGAGAGTGACTGTGGAGAGACAGAGAGAGAGAGAGAGAGAGTGACTGTGGAGAGACAGAGAGAGAGAGAGTGACTGTGGAGAGACAGAGAGAGAGAGAGAGAGAGTGACTGTGGAGAGACAGAGAGAGAGAGAGAGAGTGACTGTGGAGAGACAGAGAGAGAGAGAGAGAGAGAGAGTGACTGTGGAGAGACAGAGAGAGAGAGAGAGTGACTGTGGAGAGACAGAGAGAGAGAGAGAGTGACTGTGGAGAGACAGAGAGAGAGAGTGACTGTGGAGAGACAGAGAGAGAGAGTGACTGTGGAGAGACAGAGAGAGAGAGAGAGTGACTGTGGAGAGACAGAGAGAGAGAGAGTGACTGTGGAGAGACAGAGTGAGAGAGTGTCTGTGACGTGACCGAGTGTGTGACGTGACCGAGTGTCTGTGACCGAGTGACCGAGTGTCTGTGACCGAGTGTCTGTGTGACCGAGTGTCTGAGTGACCGAGTGTCTGAGTGACCGAGTGTCTGAGTGACCGAGTGTCTGAGTGACCGAGTGTCTGAGTGACCGAGTGTCTGAGTGACCGAGTGTCTGAGTGACCGAGTGTCTGTGACCGAGTGACCGAGTGTCTGTGACCGAGTGACCGAGTGTCTGTGATCGAGTGACCGAGTGTCTGTGACCGAGTGACCGAGTGACCGTGCATGTCTGCGTATGTATGTTTTGTTAAACCGTTTAATAAAAAAAAGGAAAACCAATTTTTTTTTTTATTATTATTATTTTTATTTTTTTCTGGACTTACCTGAGGTCTGTGAGGACTGGTAGTCTGTAAAAAGTCTGCCTTGTGGCAGACACCACAACGTCCGTTGTGAGTGCCCGCGCTGCAAGAAAAAGGGTGCATAAATATGAATATGAAGTTTAAATCAATATTTAAATACATTTGCACCCTAAATCAGAGTTCTGGACCAGGGATTATAGTGTGTGTGTGTGTGTGTGTGTGTGTGTGTGTGTGTGTGTGTGTGTGTGTGTGTGTGTGTGTGTGTGTGTGTGTGTGTGTGTGTGTGTGTGTGTGTGTGTGTGTGTGTGTGTGTGTGTGTGTGTGACATATGTATGTGTGTGCAGGTATGTTTTGTAAAACAGTTTTTTTTTCAAAAACAACATTTTTTTAAAATTATTTTTATATTCTGGACTTACCCAAGGTCTGTGAGGACTGGTAGTCTGTGAAAATTCTGCCTCGCGGCCGACACCACAACGTCCGTTGTGAGTGCCCACGCTGCAAGAAAAAGGGTGTAAAAAATGTAATTGGAAATCAGCATTTTAATGCAATATAGTTATATATCTAGACAGCAGCATAAGAAAAAAAATCATAATGTCTTTTTTACAGTTTAACTTCAACATAAATTCTATTAAGTAAAAAGGGATTTCAGTATCAGAAATGAATAAAACATACCACTTTACTTCGCAGCCTGAAATCTACTTTCTAATCTCTACTGGACTTAATAAAAAATTAACATTAATAAAAATTACTTAAATAATGAAGACATTAAAATTAAAGAATTTCAATTAATAAAAAATGACCATTAAAATTAAATAATTGACATTAATTAAAATGAAATAAACAATGAATTGACATTAAATAAAAAATGAAGGCATTAAGTACAATTAAGACTTTTTTTTAAATTGAACATTCTGACCTGACCTTGTGTATTACAATTTGCAAAATAAATAGGGGAAATAACAAATAGGGTTGTATTTATATTAAAAATATATGTTGCTACTACTTACAGTAATTATTAGCTCAGCTCTGCTCCTAGGAGGTGGATTTTGAGACACAGTCAGACAAAGGCCAAAGCAAATGTGCAGCAGCTCTCTGACACTTGTTCCTCTCCGATCCACCGCGTGGCAGTGAATGTCACGACACTGACATCACTGACATCACTTCACTCCTCCCCTCCCACCTCACCTCTGGCATCATCCAATCCCCTGCGGTCCTGCTGCAGATTCAATACTTAAATTGCCTCCCCCTGCAGGAAACATCCAATCTCCTGCACCGTTATTGTCTCTCCCCCCCCCAGGCACGCTGCCTCTCCCCCCCACCCCCAGGCACACTGCCTCTCCCCCCCCCACCCCCAGGCACGGTGCCTCTCTCCCCCCCTCAGGCACGCTGCCTCTCTCCCCCGCTCCCAGGCACGCTGCCTCTCTCCCCCCCTCCCAGGCACGCTGCCTCTCTCCCCCCCTCCCAGGCACGCTGCCTCTCTCCCCCCCTCCCAGGCACGCTGCCTCTCTCCCCCGCTCCCAGGCACGCTGCCTCTCTCCCCCACTCCCAGGCACGCTGCCTCTCTCCCCCCCCTCCCAGGCACGCTGCCTCTCTCCCCCCCTCCCAGGCACGCTGCCTCTCTCCCCCCCTCCCAGGCACGCTGCCTCTCTCCCCCCCCTCCCAGGCACACTGCCTCTCTCCCCCGCTCCCAGGCACGCTGCCTCTCTCCCCCCCTCCCAGGCACGCTGCCTCTCTCCCCCGCTCCCAGGCACGCTGCCTCTCTCCCCCCCCTCCCAGGCACGCTGCCTCTCTCCCCCCCTCCCAGGCACGCTGCCTCTCTCCCCCCCTCCCAGGCACGCTGCCTCTCTCCCCCCCCCCACGGCACCCTTCCTTCCATTCACACATACTATACCAATACCGGGCCTTGGTGAAGGATGATGCCGGGGGCGGGGCTTAATGCCGAGGGGGGCGGGACATTGTACAATGATGGGCCGCATCCAATCAGCAAGACCCGTAACACAAGCCCAACCCCTGGCAGTAAAAAAAAAAAAAACTTACCAGCCGGGCTGCTGCAGTCTCCTCCTCCGCGCCGCTGCAGACTCGCGCACCGCGCACAACGAACCGCCGGCGACAAAAAAACGGGGACACATGAGGAAAATCCGGGACATTACCGGTACGCACAGAAAAACGGTACAGCTCCCGAAAAACCGGGACTGTACCGGCAAAAGGGGGACGGGTGGTCACCCTATATACAATATAATAATGCCACATGGAATTTCAAGAAATCTCTAGAAACTCTGAATGCCACAACAATGGCACCATGACTGAGGTCAGAGCAATGTCTGCAGTACCCGCTGCATGTACAGCCAGCACACAACTGCAGACCCCGCCACACACACATTACCTGTATCTGCAGAAGATGCCACCGTACCTGCCGGTCCTGCAGACATTCAGCACCCCCAGTGCCTGCATCCCCACCAGACCCCACAGTACCCCCAGCACCCTCATTATTACCTGCTGCAAAGGCAACACTCACAGTCCGTATACCCACAGCCCTCGCAGCAACAGAACCCTTACGTGCACCAGATGTGCTGGTGCTCCCCCACTCAGCCCTGATGAACCCGAAAATTATGTGTACAAATCGTGGATAGGTTACTACTACTGCCACTTGTGGCAGGTGTCAGTGCCGTGGGTTTAGTGTCAATGCCATGGGTTTAAGTGCCAGTTAAAATGGTGTCTCTTTGCATATTCTGTAGGCACACTCTGGGATATACTGCACGCTTATGCATGTAGAGCTGGGGGTATTAATCCCTTCACGCAGCAGTGCACTAACCCTGGCAGCCCCGAACAAGGTCACCATGGACTGCATATTTTGCTGCCATTGTCTGTCTGGATACCAATCAATTACTACTTTGTGGGAGATGGAGGAGTGTACAGTACTGTAGGTCTATTCTGAAGCCAGGGCACGTTGGTATGAATGGCTCCCGATAGCATTAACACAGTTCCCTTTTAAATCACTCCAAGTCCTGTAATATTTCCTCCACTTTATTGGGAAAAGGTAGCAGGGTACAGATGCTTGTGGATGGTGTGTATTGGTGATTATTAGTTAGGAACCGGTAAAAAGAGATGGCCTCACCAAGGGTTATAAACAGAGAAAGGTTCTTTACTCACTGTCTCCAGGGTTGAAAAGGAAGTGAGGTGCGGTGTGGGCAAAGGAATAGTCTAGGGGCAGACCATGTCTGAACAAACAGGAGGGGGGGCAGACTAGCCCATTCTGGTGAGGATCTCAGAGACTGCTGTAGCAGCTCACTGATGTCATGCTCGCAGGCAAGGAGTGCAACATTGTTGCAAGCCACGCAGGCACAGTATGTGTCTGCAGACTCCATACAGCTGGGAATAAAATCTGACAGGCAGAAACTGCAAAGGAGAGAGGGGGGTGAGTCAGAAATGTGGCTCTTGTTCCATAACACTCCCCGTCTGGTATCTGTAGATACCACTATATGGCAAGCTATGTGGAACATATGTACAATACATACAACATAACAATATACTGCAAAGGTCCATATTTCCATAGCAATGTGATACCGGCTGGTACCACTGGCATCAAAGTCCTTTGGCCAGGCCTTCCAGTAAGGGAAGCCAGGTGGGTGCGCAGCTCTTGGTTAGCTTGACGCACCACAATGTCTCTTAAAAGTCCACGGCACTCTTGGTCGCGCAGGTATCTTTGGATACTATTGTCTCTATTGTCCTTAGTGTTTATTTGTAATTCCTTGCATGCTCCAACGAAATTGGTACCACAATCGGAGCGTATTTGTTTAACTGGTCCTCTGACTGCAAAGAACCTTCTGAGGGCATTTATGAAGCTTGAAGCATCCATAGATTCTATAACCTCGATGTGTATAGCTCGTGTACTCATGCAGGTGAAGAGTACCGCCCATCGTTTGCTGTTTGCTAGCCCGCCTCTAGTTCTACGTGAGATGACCATCCAGGGCCCAAATACATCGAGTCCTACATAAGTAAAGGGGGGTTCTGTGTTAAGTCTGTCGACAGGTAGATCCGCCATCCTTTGGTCTTGGCTTTTGCCTCTCAGCATTCGGCACCTAACACATTTGTGGAGATTACTGGCCACGCACCTTTTCATGCCAACGACCCAAATGCCCGCCGCCCTAATGGCGCCTTCGGTGAAGTGTCGTCCCTGATGCATGACTTGTTCGTGGTAGTGGCGCACCAACAAAGTGGCGATGTGATGCCGGCCAGGGATGATAAGAGGGTTGCTTTCCTCCCTGCTCAGTTGGGACTTATTGAGGCGGCCTCCTACTCTCATGAGGCCGTCTTTGTCGATGAAGGGATTCAACTTCCAAAGTGGACTGTTTTCGTTAACACTTTTCTTTCCGCGAATGCATTTGATCTCTTCCGCATATGTTTCTCTTTGAACATGACTGAGAACAGTTTCCTTAGCCTTTGTAATTTCCTCTACGGTGCGCAGCTCTTTGCAGATGTGCCAGCCGTGGCAGCCGGTAGTTTTACCATCTGGTGTCTGGCGGAAGGAGGAGGCTATATGCCCGAGACGGGCTACTGTTCGCAGAAGGGCCGTCCACTTTGAGAAGCGTTGGAATCGATGTGATCCGAATGCGTTTTTGTGCGATACATTGGTGAGTACCACGGATACTTGTAGGGGCCTTATCTCCGTATCTTTTTCGGGATCCACGAGTTCAAAATCGTCAACTGGGGTTGGTAGCGTTTCCGCAGGCTGCGCAAGAAACATTGGTTCTGTGAGCCACGACGTATTCTGCAGTTGAGATGCGGGTACTGATCTGGTGGCGTGATCTGCGGGATTTTGCTCTGTGGGCACGTGGCGCCATTGTTCTGGTTGGGTTGACTTCCTGATTCTTTCTACACGGTTAGCTACGTATACGTAGAATCTCCTTTTCTTATTGTAGATGTATCCCAGTACCACCTTGCTATCTGTGTAGAGTTTGACGGCATCTGGTTTGCTGTCCATCTCATTCTCGATAAGCTCCGCCAGTTCTACTGCTAACACTGCACCACACAGCTCGAGTCTGGGTATAGTATGGTCAGGTTGTGGCGCCAGCTTAGCTTTGCCAAGGATGAACCTGATGTGGCAACTTCCATCCACGTCCGTGGTTTTTAGGTAGGCCACCGCTGCTATAGCTTTGGTGGAGGCATCTGAGAACACGCAAAGCTCTTTGCTGTGTGCGGCGGTGAGAGATATAGGTGAATAGGGGCGTGGGATTTGACGTTGCTCGAGGGCCTTCAGGGAGTGTTTCCACGTTTCCCACTCTTTCCGTTTTTCTGGAGGTAGTGGGGTGTCCCATTCCTGTTTTTCGAAGGACATTTCTCTGAGGAGGGACTTCCCTTGTATAGTGACAGGAGCCACGAATCCTAGCGGGTCGTAGAGACTGTTAACGGTGGACAGGACTCCGCGACGTGTGAAGGGTTTTTCTTCGATGGCTACCTGGAACGTAAAGGTGTCTGTTTTAAGATTCCAGCTTATCCCCAGGCTCCGCTGTATGGGAGGCGTGTCGGTCCCCAGATCCAAATTCTTGAGATCTGGTGCTTGATCATCTGCGTGAAACGCCTTCATCACTGTGGCACTGTTGGAAGCTATTTTGTGCAACCTTAGGTTGGCCTTCGCTAACATCTTTTGTGTCCTCTTGAGTAGATCTACGGCTTCTTCTTCGGTGGGAACTGATTTTAATCCGTCGTCCACATAGAAGTCTCTTTCGACGAAGCTCCTGGCGTCTTTCCCGAACTCTGCTTCTCCGTCTTGGGCCGTTCTTCTGAGGCCGTAGGCTGCCACTGCAGGTGATGGGCTGTTCCCGAAGACATGTACTTTCATGCGGTACTCCGTGATTTCTTTTTCTACGTCGTCATCTTGGTACCACAGGAATCTTAGGTAGTTACGGTTGTCTTCTCGCACAAGGAAGCAGTGGAACATCTGTTGAATGTCTGCGGTTACGGCGATAGGTTCCTTGCGGAAGCGGATCAGCACTCCCAGAAGACTGTTCGTCAGATCCGGCCCGGTGAGGAGAACATCGTTTAGGGAGACTCCCTGATGCTGAGCGCTGGAGTCGAATACCACTCGGATCTGGCCAGGTTTCTGGGGGTGGTAGACGCCAAACGACGGGAGGTACCAGCATTCTTCGCCTTCTTTCATTGGGGGCGCCGACTCTGCATGGCCACTGTGGAAGATTTTTTACATGAAGGCCACAAAGTGTTCCTTGGTCTCCGGTTTCCTTTGTAGGTTACGGCGGAGCGAAGCGAGCCTAGACATAGCATGGTCTCTGTTGTTTGGGAGGCGTCTTATTGGCGAGCGGAAAGGTAGTGGGGCCACCCAACTGCCCAATTCGTCCTTGAAGAGCTCCTTATCCATTAACCTCAAGAATTCTTTGTCTTCCATTGATGGCGCCTGTTTGTCGTCGTCCTTTGTTGTCTGGAACACTGTACTCCCTAGGTCATTGGGGTATTTTCTTGCCACAGGCGCGTCTCCGTAGTTCCTTTTGGTCTCGAGCTTCTCGTGGACCTGAAAGTGGTTCGGACAAGGTTTGAAGTGGGATATACGACCGTTTTCCAACAAGTTCGTCTGTAGGGCGCCTACGTTGTCGGGTTCTCGTATCCTGTCTATGCATACTTCTCCAACTACCACCCATCCTAGATCGAGCCTTTGGGCGCTTGGGCCGTTGTGGTCCCCATTTCGCTGTTCGCGGATCTTGTGTGCTCTCATGATGTCTCTGCCAAGTAGCAGCAGGATCTGGGCATCTTCGTCTAGTGGTGGGATATGATCGGCAATGGTTTTTACTGCACCGACACACTTTATTCGAGCAAATAACCAGTATGTACCTGGCAGATACCTGGAATGCGCCGCTCCTCACCTCTGACAAGCCCCGTTGCGTTTGCCTTCCCAGCCTGGGTTCATGCCTGGCTGACGGGCGGCTGATCTGTTAAATGATAATGATTAGGATTTAATAGGCTGCAACGCTTCGCGTGTCTACCAGATGGCATAAATTCATGAATTGTAATGCAGTTTTTATATATATACTGTGCAGTATTGCAGCCAGCGGGAATAAAATGCTTCAATCCCTGCTTGGAAAATACCTCAATGCACTCGGGCAGAAAACAGTCACAAACCTCAATACACCCGGGTATACCCGAATTCGTGGGACTAGCCGAGCTCGAATAAAGTGTGTCGCCAGTGTAGATGGGGATGGTGTCGCGCCACGTCTGGCGTGGGGATCTCAGTCCTATCTTCCGCCATGTGATTGCACTCGATGAGTGTGGGAAGGGGCATGCTCACTTTGCCGTCTATTGAGCATATGGTGTAGCCATTCACTCTTCTCCCTGTAGTCTCCATTCGCCCTGCGCACGTTCTGAGAGTGTAAGGAGAGGTACTGTCTTGTATGCCGAACATATCGAAGAATTCTGACCTGACCAGCGATCGGTTGCTCTGGTCGTCGATGATTGCATACATCCGTTTGGCTCTTTGGGGTTGTCCCTCTGGGTGCACTGCTACCAGACATATTTTAGAGCAAGATCTACCGTCGTCTCCTTCTCCGCATACTTCTGTGCATTTGGATGCTACTGACGTTGGGGGGGGTGTGTCTCCCACTTCTTCCTCCCCGCCCTGCTTTGTCGGAGGGTTAGGGGCTTTGCTTGCTTTGGGCTTCATAGCTTCCGGGTGTAGAGCGGCTATGTGCCTGTCGCTATCGCACTCTGTGCATTTCATAGCTTCTTTGCAGTCCTTGAATAAATGAGTTGTGGAAGCACAACATTTGAAACAGGCTCCCCATTCCCTGAGTAGGTTCTTTCGCTCCTCTATGGGTTTCATCCTGAATCCGAAGCACTTGTTAAGTGGATGCGGCTTTTTGTGGATAGGGCATTCTTTGTTAAGGTCCCTTGGTTTTTTGTCCCTGTCGGCCGTCTGGCTGGGACTCGCGTGGGTCGTAGGGGGCACGTCCGTCCTGTGGACCGAGATGGGTGTTCTGGAGTCCTTGCACCTTGCTGTTGACCTTTCGTTCCTCGGGTGGCTGGCGCTGGATGTGGTTTGCGCCCCTAAGACGAAGCTGGGGTCGTTTCTTGTCTTTGCCGCTTCGCAGATGAAGCTCACGAAGAATGAGAATGGGGGGAAGACAACCTGCTTCTCCCTTTTGTATTTGGAACCTTGTGAAAGCCACCTTTCTTGGAGGTTGAAGGGTAGCTTCTCCAGGATGGGTCTCACTCCACGAGCTGAATCTAGGGCGTTGAGACCTATTAAGGAATGGTCTTTCCTTGCGAACTCCAGTTCTTGCAGCAGGTCTCCAAGATCTCGTAACTTCGAGTAGTCTTTACTCGTGATCTTGGGGAAGCTCTCGATTCTTTTGAAGAGTGAATCCTCGACTGCTTCAGGGCTGCCATAGGTCTCTTCTAGCCTTTCCCACACTAGGTCCAGACCTACTTGGGGTTGATGTGCGTTTGCCGTCCGAAGTCTCTGCGCTTGCTCCCTGGATACGTTCCCCAAGAACTTAACTAACAGGTTGAGCTCTTCCCTCGCTGAGAAGTCCAAGCTGTCGATTGCGTCTTTGAACGTGAACTTCCACGTCCGGTAGTTCTCAGGGCGGTCGTCGAAGCTGATGAGTCCTGCGTGCACCAAGTCGCGCCGGATCATGTACTTGGCTATGTCTGTCAGACCTGAGACGTCGGCGCGTTTGCCCCGTTCTGAGGTAGTTGCTGGGACGGTCTGTGCGGTCGCCTCTTCCTTGGCGTGGACGCGTGATGGCTGCTGGCCAGTGTGAGGGGCTGTTTTCTCCCGCGTGGGTGTACCTGGATTACGAGCCTGTTGTGGTGCATCCATGTGCGCTCTGGCGTGTGGATCACTGTTGCGGCTGTGGCTATCCCAGGCAGCGTGTGCCATTGACGGAGCAGCGTCTTCTCCTCGTGGTCCTAGCGAGTCTTCGTTGTCTGTGGTGTCGCTCCCTCCGTGTTGAGATGGTGCGCTGGTGTTTACACTGAAGAGGCTCCTTACGTAGTCTTCAGTGCGTTGGGCTGGATCCTCTGAGGCTATCCGTCTGTACGGTAGCTCCCCGCCATCCTGTTGCGCGGCTGCTTCTAGGACTTCAGCTTGGGCTATGGCGGCGGCGGCTTCCTTCTCTTGATTAAGCGCCTCTAGTTCCGCATCAAATTCGGCTTTCCTACGCGCAGTGGCGGCATTGGCAGCGGCGGCGGCGGTAGCAGCGGCGGCGTTGGCGGTAGCAGCGGCGGCATTTGCAGCGGCAGCGGTAGCAGTGGCATTCCGCTCCTCCTCTTCTATGCGCGCTTTTTCTGCCCTTACTACTGCCTCTCTGCGACTATATTCGGCCCTGGCACGTGCGGCCTCTGCGGCGGCTCGCGCCTTGGTAGCGTTTGTGCTTGCGCTGGACGCGTTAGATTGCACTGATCTTGCTGACCTTGATGAGTGTCTGGATATGCTTGAGCGCTGCGATGCAGTTTCCAGCAAAAGGTCTTTTCTCTGGTCTTCGGCCTCAGTAATAGTGGTCTGCACGAAGCCGTCACGCTCCAGGTCAGTTGCCTCCTGCTGGTCGCGTTCGCTGAGGCTTTCCTCTGTGTTAATTCTTTTTAGGTAGGCGAGATATGTTTGTGACAGCATTTGGTAACGTTTGTGACTTGACCTCAATTGGGCTATAGCTTGCCTAATTTGTTTCTCCTGATCACTAGTGCTTGCAACGTTACATATTTCACGACCAGTGTCCTCCCAGGCCTTCTCTAACCTTTCGCGGTGTGCTTCAATGTCGCTCTCATATTTTTCGCGGGCCTTTTGTGTCAGTGTGACTGTCCGTTTAGGCCTTGCGCCTGCCTGCGCCTGTTGCAGATGCGCAGCGGTCTCTGTGTCTGAGAGATCGCTTTCCTGCGTGATGTCTGGTGAGGCTCTGAGTTCTGCCATGCTGTAGGTGTGTGTAGGCCTTTGCCAGTGCGTGTGGCGTGCGGTCTTTTACCTGTCAGCGATGGGCGTCTGTCTCAGATGATGCCGAGCGGTGTCCTGCAGCGTGCAGCGTTGGGGTAGCTGTACTTACAGATGTCCGTTGGCTCCTCACTGTGGGGCTGAGCAGCGGGTGGACTCAGACAGAGAAAAAGGCAATTAGGTATTGTGAGAGAAGCACTGTTAGTTGCAAGGCTGTGTGCAGTTTGCTGTATAAAGCTTGCTGCCCTGTCTGGCAGAGTGAAGCTGCTGCTTGTCCTGGGGTGCAGAGACTATTCTGTATAGCATAGAGTCTTTGAGTAGTAGCTGCTGTGTGATTCCTTTGTGTAGTATTAGCAAAGTAAGGCTGCTCACTGTCTTTGCATAAAGCGGTGGTAGTTTGCTGTGTAGAGGCTTGTGGCTCTGTGTAGCAACGTGCTTGTGCAATGTGGTGAGAGACTGCTGTTTATATATTTGCTACGTAAGCTGCTCGCTTGTATCTTTAGCATAAAGGCTGTGGGTAGCAGCTCCTCTGTGTGTATTTCCCAAGGCACACGGTCCTCTTTTTACTATTCTGAAGCCAGGGCACGTTGGTATGAATGGCTCCCGATAGCATTAACACAGTTCCCTTTTAAATCACTCCAAGTCCTGTAATATTTCCTCCACTTTATTGGGAAAAGGTAGCAGGGTACAGATGCTTGTGGATGGTGTGTATTGGTGATTATTAGTTAGGAACCGGTAAAAAGAGATGGCCTCACCAAGGGTTATAAACAGAGAAAGGTTCTTTACTCACTGTCTCCAGGGTTGAAAAGGAAGTGAGGTGCGGTGTGGGCAAAGGAATAGTCTAGGGGCAGACCATGTCTGAACAAACAGGAGGGGGGGCAGACTAGCCCATTCTGGTGAGGATCTCAGAAACTGCTGTAGCAGCTCACTGATGTCATGCTCGCAGGCAAGGAATGCAACATTGTTGCAAGCCACGCAGGCACAGTATGTGTCTGCAGACTCCATGCAGCTGGGAATAAAATCTGACAGGCAGAAACTGCAAAGGAGAGATGGGGGTGAGTCAGAAATGTGGCTCTTGTTCCATAACAAGGTCCATTTTGTTTTGCTACAGTATGTTGGCAGGATCTAGTGTGTACTGCATTAACATTTGTACTGTCACTGTCTTAACAAAAACCCATCACACACTTGCTATTACCCTCCGCTACCCATTGTGCTTCTGACCACTGAGACATGGCGGCAGCTGAGTGCAAACAAAAACATACCCGGTCAGGAGAGTAAGCAAACAGGAAGTGCATGTTTTAGTGTGTACTCTATTAACATTTGTCCTGTACTGTAGATCAGAGGTGTGTAAACTAGGGAGTGCGAGATTTTTTGGGGGAGGGCCGCAGCGGTTACAGAGGCCCAGCACTCTTCCCCAAAGGCATTTAAATTAAATGCTGGGGAACCGGGTTAGGCCTCTGTAACTCACTTACCTTGATTCAGACGGCTTCAGACAACGCGTCACCATGGCAACGCGGCACCAAATGACGCCGCGGGGTAACGTGACATCACATGACCCCGCAGCATTATTTGATGCTTGATTCAACATGAGGGGGGGGGGGTGGGGAGCAGTGGGAGAGAACAGGCAAGGGCAAACATTTTTTGCACCCCTGCTATGGATTGCAAATGAGGATTTGGAGGATGTGGAGATTCGCTGGGTGTATCTTGCTCATCCAAGCACAAAATGCACCAAATCAGGTACGTAGTGTAGTATGCTGTATGTTGTGCGTCTTGAAATGCATACCGTGCTGTACATGGGCGTCCGCAGAAATTTTTTCAGGGGGGGCATAATTTTAACGCCCAGTGCCCGGCATAAAGTGGTGGTGAGTGCACCGTGGCGAGCGAGCCCGACCAGCATAAGGGGGGTTTTCCCCCCCGATAAAATTTTGAAAAAAAGAGTGGGCAAATGGTGCATTTTCAAGCAAATTTGAGAAAACTTGAAGGTTAATAAAGCAATATTAAATATTAAATATTAAAAAACACTATTGCATGCAGTTGCACCACATTATTCATACACACATGCTCAAGGCACTATAATCGAACTTTTGAAAAAAAAAAGTAGGATCTGCATTTTGGTGTTAACGTGCACAAACGAATGACAATCAAAAAATTGTTGACAAATGTTTTTATTTTGAAAATATATTAACTTAAATATATTAAAATAAATAGAATAAAATATATTAACTTAAATAAAATAACAACTGTTATCATCCAAATTAGAAAATAAAACATATAAATGTAAACTGGATAACTGTTGCAGGTTAGGAACTGGAAACATCTACACTCTTGCTCAAATTTAAAGCTGCAGTTCAGTCTCCAGGTATTTTTTTTTTTTAAATTTTTTTTTTTACTTCAATAGTTACATGTGGGCAATCTCTACTTACACAAAGAACTGCTTAGCTGCCGGTCAATTCGTTCTCCGTCTATTGATCGGCGAAGTTTTGCCAAATCTTTAAATCTGGGGAATGTATTTATTCTGTTTCTGTAACTCAGTGGAAGCTCATGGATATTAATGTGAGTAGGAACAAACAAGACACTCCTGCACGTTTAGAAAGAGGGAGGGCAGGGCTCACAACAAAGAGGTGTGCCAGGGCTTGTGACAGGACATGAAGGGGCAGTGCCTTATTAAATGGTTGCTATAGGAACAAAAATGCTAGTTAAAATAGAATACAAGAACATTGGTCTTTCAAAGTTGTTGTTTTTTAAACAGAAAATGCTACAACTGTTTTTTCTTACTGCAGAGCTGATTTAAAAAAAACACACATGCAGGATTTTGACTGAACTGCAGCTTTAAAAATCACATTTTTCAATGAGTAGTTTTACACAGTTTTTGTTCACTGTGGTTTGTGATCTCGAAAAAGGAACTGTAAACGTCTGTGGTCTTGTGCAAATGTATCAATTACTTTTTCAATCAGCTTTTGTTTGTTTCCATCAATTTTTGCTCGATGTATGCTCATCATGCACAAACCCGATAAGCGATCATTCGCCATTGTCGACCTCAACCAGGTTTTCACCCTTCTCATTGTGCTGAAAGACCTTTCCACTGTACAAGTGGTCACTGGTAATGTGAGAGCAATGAGAATTGCTTGCTGGACTGATGGAAATAAATCTGTGTGGTTTAGCAAATCCAGAAATCCATTGTCAAACTGCTCATCCTTGGTTGCCCAAATCTCAAACCACGTGACTGCTTCGGCTTCCAGGTTTTCAATGTCGTAAATTTCTCGGATGTTTGCAATGTGACATTTGTATTGCTCAAGGGTCATTTTTGACATGTGTTTTGGGTAAAGTGAGAACAGACTGAATTTTTTCTTGTTTTCATTGCCAAACCGGCTTTCTAATGATGAGATGATAGAGTCCATGTATGGCACATAGATAGACTGGCGATAGTATTTTTCCACAGAAGAGGAACCAAAATTAGAACGAAATACTTGCCGGCCACACTGTCTAGGAACAGAAAGTTCGATGTTCAATTTTTCTGCCATTGTTTGAACATTTGAAAAAATTTCCTTAAATTGCTCTTCTGATTTTTGTCTGTGATCATGGAACACAGCCAGTAGGTCTTGCACATGATTACACACCTTGAGGAGATCAAGCTCAACAGCTTGGAGAGCCTGTCTTACAGATTCTAATCTTGATGAGTAATTGGAAATTATGGACAAGCAAAAGAGAAAGCTCACTGTGCTTGAGGAAGATTGCAATTGATATGCATACTGACGTGTTTTCCCTGATGATGTAGTAACCAGTAAGCTTAATTGCTGATAAATTTCTTCAAAGTTTGAGCTAAAAATTCTAATGCTCTTGTATTTTGCTGTCCACCGTGTTTCACTTAGCAATGGCAGATTGGGAATAAGAGATCTTCTTTTTGGACTCTCACGGAAAAACTTGATGATGGCTTTCACTGTGCCAATAGAATTCCGTATATCAGGAACAGCATTCAGGTCATTAACAACCAAATTAAGTTTATGTGCAGCACAGTGAGCAAAAGTAGCTTTAGGATATTTTCTCTTTATTATGGCTTGAACGCCACCTTCCTTTCCTGCCATTGTAGAGCATCTATCATATCCTTGGCCATGGAGTTTTTCTAAATTTAATCCAAATTTAGAACATGTATCCATAATCATATTTGCAATTGAGATAGCATCCATTTCTTTTAAGGTTGCAAATCCAAGGAATTCTTCTCTGATGACAGCTATGGAGCTACTTGTGTCTACAAAACGTACTCCAAGTGACATCTGTTCTTTTCCGGATATGTCAGCACTTTCATCAGCAATGATTGAAAATCCATTTGACATATTGACTAAGGATACTAGATCTTCTCTTATTGTTTCTTCACATAATTTAATCAATTCATTTTCAACTCGAACTGATGTGTAACGTGCATTAACTGGTGCATTTTCCAGATGGTTCTTCAGGATCACATCTCCTGCTTCAATGCGAAATTGGTACAGACTTTGCACGTTTCCGGTTGTACTTTTTTTCCCACGTAAAGCAATGTCATGTGTGCCACAAAATAAGATAGTGGACAAAAATGGAAACAACATTTTCCGATTTTCTGCAACTTGCCTTTTCACAGCGCTATCTATTTGGCAAACAATACTTGTTTCCAGTTTCTTTCTGATCGCCAAAAAGTGAGTTGCAGCAATTTGTGCGTTTTTATGCCAAGACGATGAAACATGGTTGCGGGCACTTTCATGGAAGTCTTTATATTTAGTGAAAGGCGTAGTTATGAATGCTCCTTGTGTCCCACGATGAACCCGCTGTGGAAAAACAGTGCAATACTTGCAAATCGCACCTTTCAATTGTGGAGAGTAGCTAAGCCACGGTGAATATTGATTAATCCACACATGACGGAAACAGCGTGGTCCACCGGAATCCTTCTTGAAGTCATACTTTTCTGGTGGGGTATATGTATTTATTAGTAGATTGTATTTAAAATCATCTGTTAGTTTTTTTGAAGAATTAAAATACAATCCAATATCATTTATAGGAGCATCAACATCTTGGCTACATTCTGTTGGAGCTGAAACTGGACCTGCAGAACTGCTTGTGCTTGGTTCTTCTGCCTCCTGTTCACCATGTCTAGATTCTTTTCTTGCTTCCTTATCAGATTCGAAATCATCGAATTTCTGTTTTGCAAAAAATTTGCGGATGTCCATTTCTAAAAAGAAATGGGGATCATTAAATACTCATTAAATACTTTGATCATCATCGGGCTGGCGGTATTGAATACCTGCGCAGGCGGTGACATGTTGCCATGACAATGTGGCATCACGTGATGCCTCGTCACCATAATGCATCCCCTTGTCATGTCAACTTGATGCCGCGTGACGTCACGCAGTCATGTTGACGGAATTTGGAGGGGATGATACAGCCAAAGGCAAGATAAATGAATATATAATAAAAAGATCTAAAAAATGTTATCTCCGTGTTAGGCTGAGTCCCCGCTGGTGCTGTGCTCGCTTTGAGCTTGGCGCTTGACGAGGTTACCTCCAGCCACTGCTGTCTTCCCAGCCCCTCAGCCGCTGTGCGCGCTCGCTCATGCGTGTGCACACACGCTTTCAGGAGCTGAGGGTTTGGGGAGACAGCAGAGCTATACTTTCTGGGGGAGCAGGGAGATGCGGACGGGGAGCTTTGTATGGGGGGGGGAAGCAGGGAGATGCGGACGGGGAGCTTTGTACGGGGGTGGGGGGGGGAGAGGAGGAAGGGCGAGGGGGAACCGGGAGAGAGAGAGCGCGGGGGGGAGAGAGAGAGCTCAATGGGGGGGAGAGAGGATGGAAGGGGAGGAGGGAGAGAGGGGGATCTGAGAGAGAGAGGGCGCAGGGGGGGGAGAGAGAGCAATGGGGGGAGAGAGGAGGGAAGGGGGGGAAGAGAGGAGGGATGGGAGAGGAGGGATGGGGGGGGAGCCGGGAGAGAGAGGGGCGGGAGCCGGGAGAGAGAAAGCGCAATGGGGGGGAGAAAGGAGGGAAGGGGAGGAGGGAGAGAGGGGGATCTGGGAGAGAGAGGGCGCAGGGGGGGCACAGCCTGAGCGTGGCTGGCTGTTCTTTGGACGCAGCCTTAGGGCTGTTCTATAGAGAGTGCGGCAGTGCGTGCCTGGCTAAGGCGCGTGCACGTGCCGCACGCTTTTTGTATTTATAGAAGAGCCGGACAGGTAAGTGTTGTGTGTGTTTGTGTGTGTTTTTATGCGTGTGTATGCGTGTGTGTAATGTATTTTTTAAATAAAAAAAAAACCCATTGCAAATAAAAAATGTTTTTATTTATTGTATTTGACACATACACATATACGCATACACACAAATATACACACATTTAAGCAGTGGTAGCGGCGCGAATTCATGGATTTCACCTCATGGTCTTCTCCTCTGTCGGCCAATTACCCGCTCCTTGCCGTATGCGCGCACGGCACCATTATAGAATGGCTGACTAACTTCAGCCAACTAAAACTGCCGTGCGCGCACACGGCGTACCACGCATCGGCAATATAGATCAGCCCTTAGCCTTCAATATAAGGTATCATCTCCCATCTCTCTCTCCCCCCCCCTGCATCTCCCATCTCTCTCCCCCCCTGCATCTCCCATCTCTCCCCCCCCCCACTGCATCTCCCATCTCTCTCCCCCCCTGCATCTCCCATCTCTCTCCCCCCCCCTCTGCATCTCCCATCTCTCCCCCCCTGCATCTCCCATCTCTCACGGTGAGAGTGATTAGGGGTGCCGGGGTGCAGGAGGCAGGGCCAGAGGGAGAGCCTGGGTGCCGGATGGGGAGTTAATGCAATACTACTGTACATGAGATGACTATTCCCATTCTGTCTGGATGAGCCATAACACACAGAAAAAAAACATGATTTTCTCTATGTTACAGATTCTTCTGATTTTTAAAAATTTTTTTTAAATACTGTATATACTTTTTGTTTAATGGATGTTTTTAAGGCTGCGGCCCCAGTCCTCCCTGCTGCACGCATGCCTGGCCGCATGGCGGCACGTGCAGAGACTACAGTCACGATCGGCCATTATACATTCAGAATAATGTAAACAATTTGCATTAAAACCATTATACAGTATATTCTGAATTTCTGGATTTTCTCACTCATGCTATGTGTTTATAGTCATTCCTATTTACTTTTATAGTCCCATTGGACCCAAGATTTATCTTAAAAGCAGCACACTGTACTTTTACAACGAGAACTCAATTACTGTAACAATATTAAGGCTCTAAGTTTTCCATTAGTTTATAAACGCAGGCAAAGCTAGATGCAGCTTCTAAGTGATACATAGGCTGATTTATTTTTTACCAAGTCACGTCCCAATTATTTGTCAATAGCTAAGAGCACCAATGTGGCACTTTGCATTAACATTGGGTTGCATGGTACACACTTTTTCTCTGATTTATATTTACTTAAGTTCACCCCTGCCCCCCCAACCTTCCCCCACCCCCAATCTCCCTCGCCCCCCCAATCTCCCTCGCCCCCCCAATCTCCCTCTCTCCCCCGCATCTCCATCTCTCCCTGGTCTCCCACCCGCATCTCCCTCTCTAGTCTCTCCCACGGGTCCCTCCCGTATGCGGCTGCCTACCTCAGGCCGGTGGGCGGCGGCTACGGGTTCAGGACAGGTAGCAGACGGACGGTGAGGGACGGTGAGGCTGGAAGCAGACGGTTCGAGGTGCCGGGGTGCAGGTATGGAGAGCCTGGGTGCCGGATGGGGAGTTAAAGCGCGGGAGAGCGTGGCGGCCCCCACCCCTGCGTGACTACAGTCTTCTTTTGCTTAAGCCCCGCCCCCAGCCTCCCATCCAATCCCCCGCGGCCCAGCATATTTTATTAAGTTAATGCGAGGATCTAGGGGGGGTAAGCGCCCCCCTTGCCCCCCCTGCAGACGCTCATGGTGCTGTATAATAAGTAATACAAGTATTTCCTCCTTCCTACGGTACTTCCAACGTCTTGAGAAATGGAGACAGGCTTTCTCAAACCGCTGTGCACCATATTATTTTAATATACCTGTAAAGTATGCATGAATTGTTTGATAGTGCTGTCAGAGTTATGTAAATGTTCCTTACTTCTAGAAATATAGTGTAACAGTGTACCCCCTTCTGCACTTCTTTCCTGCCTGTTATATAACTCCTGCTAGCTGCAGGGAGTAACAGGTTAATCCTGCGGGCATTAGACACCCCTTGTCTGCTCTGTGAGTGGCAGAATGTGGTGGTGACTCGTGGCCTGTGTAGAGCCAATAGAGGTATAGACCATGAGCCCGCCTCTTCCGCTTCCTCTAGGAAGTAGCATCCAAATGTAGCACCCTTAGGGGATCACAATGGGGGAATTATAGAGCACAAATACACCTATATATACATTGTTACAAGGTGGTATATGTGTGTAACCTTTGTTAATGGGTATTATCCAATTTGTCGCTACATGCTAACACTAGCAGTTACCACCCATTTAACCCCAGGAAATAGCAGGGTATGACTGGGATATACAGTCACTTTTGTTTTGTGTGCATCCATTTATTTTAATCAATATTAGTAAAGTACTTTTAATTACTTCAGTCATAGAGTCATAGAGTGCTACTAGCTGAGTTCTTTATCTTAGGTGTATTATCAGTATATTTCTCAGCACAGCACCATCTCTCACTCACTCAATACCTATGGCAATTAGCTGAGCAGAGGTTACCATTCCCCCCCCCCCTTACCTTACTTGTATCCAAATGTATGGAGGAGCTAAAGACTAGTCCTCTCATAACGAGCTCCTGAGCAGAGGGGTATAAGATTCTCCCATTGCGGGATGAGCTTGCCCACCTCAGGTCTCTGGGCTTGGGGAACATCAGATTAAGCTAAGGGACCCTATACTATCAGGGTCATGCACTGTTTATCATCCTGGAACCTGGAAGATATGCACCCCACTGTAATAAGAGCTGCAGTGATGCACAATAAAGAATCCCTGTACTACTATACCCCTGCTGTGATAAGAGTCAGTGCGCAGGGGGTATGGAAGTGCTTCAGGAGGGGTAGTCTCGGGTACTCCCTGAGCCCACTGAAGCTGGAGGCACTGTACCAAGAACCGAAGCTCATGCAAGAGACAAAAAGCCTGTCCTGTTGCCCCTTACCATCACGGCTACTCAGCTCTCCTGAACCAGCAGGTATGCCTCAGCACCACACTAACATAGTAATGCAGTGTATCTCCCAGGGGGGGGACGGGGGGACTGTGTTACAATAGTTTCATATATGCAATAAATATTGTATTAAACTGCCCCGCACAATTTGAAGTGGACAACTGCTCCTACTGTATATACATCCTGAATTATAACTTTAGGGTGGAGGGTTTGTGATATTAAAAATTACATGTAATACCTTCTATATAGTGTGGGATAAGATTTTGTCATACTTACCAATACACACAGTACTGTAAATATTTTCTATTGTATTTTGAACTAAGGATAGTCAAAATCTATGTGCACCATGTAATTTTGTATTTTAATATACTGTATGCAATAATTATTCGCTAGAGGTGTCAATTTTTTTATTTTCGTTACTATGGGGCACTTTTTATTTTTATAAAAAAATGTTTTTATCAAAGTGCCTGTTGCAGTGACTAGGCATTGACAAGTAGGCTGGTCTGAATATAGGCCTTTTATTTGGCCTCCAAAATGTGGAACACAACAGAGCTTATCTTCAGCATTAACGGTTAACAATAACATAAGTCTTTGATAAGGCCTTTTCCCAGCAAGGGCAAGTCAAGTCCAGGATACACAAGAGTAAGAGTTACAATATAAACAGACCATATTGCAGGCTTATCTCCCTCCAGAGCTCCAGAGTGTGTCTCCCTGGTTCAGTCAGGAACCCAGATCACTGAGACCTACAACCTTTTAAGACACTCTAACAAGCCAGGTGAGCAGGCTAATCAAGTCAGCCTGTTCTCAGACTAAGATTTAACCTTTAAACATAAGTCTCCCATACATAAGTCAGATACAGTAGGGATTCCACCATGTCACATTCCTCCCCTGTTTGGGTGTGGCTGGGGCCCCACATGGCTGAGACCCGACCATGCACCCCTTCTCGACACAGGAAATCTGTGTTTTTTTTCCCAGGCTTGTGCTGAATCTCAAACGAGAAGGGCTGGAGGGCCATATAACACCTGGTTAGTTTATCATTTGAGTCCTTCTTTAAGACACTCTAACGAGCCAGGTGAGCAAGCTAATCAAGTCAGCCTGTTCTCAGAGGGAGATATTTAACCTGTTAAGTGCTGTGCTCAACCTTAAACATAGGTCTCCCATGCATAACAATCAGATAGGGAATTCACCCCGTCACACTGCCCATCACAATTTGAAGTGGACAACTGCTAACTGCTACCTCATACTGGGCTACCTCATACCACACTATAGTTAATATAACAGCATACCGTGTACAGTAACATAATGTAGAGTAGGAGCAAGAAGCAAGGATACTAATTTTGCTAGGGCTCTTCTCTTCCTGCAGAAAAATACCCATCAGAAAAATTCAAGTGAAAATACACGCTATTGAAATGGCCACATTGCAAACAAAGACAGACGTGGCTGAGCAGAACCTGGGATTTCTAACATAACTTGTACGTTATGATCAAGTTCAAATCTGCTCTCTTTTCTGCTGCTGTATGTCCGGATACCACCCAATAAACTGTTTGTGGGGAAAGGTGGCACTAGTTAAGATTAGTTTAGTTGTCTTGATAAGATTAGTAAAGGTGCTTGTATTTTTTTTTTACATAAATAAGCTTATCTTTTGTTGCTGGTTGTATCTTTGAAGTGTTGGACCAATATTTACTATTGTTTTTTTAAAAACCTAAGTAGTTCTTGTCTGCTGTCAATTTCTATGTTATTAAACTTCCTTACAGTGGGACAGACATTCCAAAAACCTTTTTTTGACAGTTTTTTTTTAAAATTAAACTGCCCAGCAGAATTTGGCCTTCTCTTAACAATTACTGTAGGCAAAGATTAGTACCCTTCCCTTCCCATCATGTTGATCTTACATTCAGCATGTGTCATTCATGTGAACGCCTCCACCCATCCTCCTGAGTGTCCATGTCTAAGGTGGGTGTCGCATAAGCAACAAAAAGTTGCTTGTTATACACGGATTGCTAAAATTGTTAGAAGTGTGAACGATTATCGCACCAATCAACCGACCTTTTTTAACCAGCGGTCAAATCTGATGAAGAACGTTCACACCCCATCAGTGGACGATACTTGTAATCAGTTCCCGAAACTTGTATCTGTAAGAGTAAAAAAAATGTGAAAACAAAAATTGTTTAGTTTGAAATAAAAGGCAATGATTTATTAAAACTAAATCTCTAGTGCCATCCCATTTATTTCAATAACCACCGGTAACACAATATTTATATGATTTATGTAATTATTGCATGTTTCTACATTTAGACACTCCTTGCAGTACTTCTTGATCCTTTTCGCTAGCTCGTCGTTGTTTGCCGGTTTCACATACTTTCTCAAATTATGTTTCAGCACATGCCACACCAATTCTGTGTTCAAATCGGGGGATCTGCAAATATAGAGACATATAAAGTGCGATTATTGTTTGGATCTAGTTGATTCCACTGTCCTTAATAAATGTAGAAGATACATTGTGGCCTATTGTATAAGCCTCGATCAGCCACTTATCAAGGCATTTTCGGCCAACATGCCTACTGCTATTCAGTAAGCCTCGATAAGTGGGCGATAAAGGCGTGAATCACCAATTTTTTCAGCCGTCCAAAACACATCGCCGTGTGAGCGGCAATAAGCCCCTTATCGGCAGGTTCGGAAACTTGTGCAATTCTAGCTAATCGCAGCTCTAGAATGGCGAGTTTCTCCCAAAATCCTCACGCCAGGAAAAGTTTCTGGCGTGAAGCTGGGGAGAATCTGCTGAGAAGGCGGCGAGAGAGGACTTAGAAAAAAAATGCTTTTTTCCTCCATCGGATTGATGCCGGGAGTTTCCGGAGCTGATACACATTAATATCAGCACCGGAAA
This sequence comes from Ascaphus truei, assembly GCF_040206685.1. Lineage (NCBI taxonomy): Eukaryota > Metazoa > Chordata > Amphibia > Anura > Ascaphidae > Ascaphus > Ascaphus truei. The sequence continues at coordinate 192,509,463 of NC_134485.1, read as the reverse complement.
CCCCGGCATGAATCCCATGCAATAAAAATGCATTTACAGGCATCTTCATTACCTTAGCGGCTAACCGCTAAGGCAATGAAGGGGTTAACTAACAATGCCATGTTTATTGTGGGTAGCAGGGGTGGGTGAAGGTGGTATTTGACTATTGGTAGGTGTTTAGGCCTTGCGGGGGTTTGTGGGTGGAGTTAACCCCTTCATTACCTTTGCGGTTAATACCGCTAAGGTAATAAAGCGGTTAACCTCTCCCACTACCACCCGGTAGGCCTAAACAGCCATCCTTGGGCTACTACCATCTTCACTCAATCTTTCTACCCACAATAAAAAAAATATAGACACAACAACCCTACTAACCAACTCCTCTACCCCCAACAACCCCCACCCTCCCCCCCAACACATACAGTATAGTTATGGGCAAAATAACTATTATCCACATAGCCAGCATAAATAAAGTAAATACAAATTTCTACTTACCCCTTCCATCATGAGGGCATCCTTGTCAGCATACTCCAGGTCCATGTCCTCCGTTGCTAGCAAGAGTACATGGAAAAATACAATCTAATAGCCCCTAATCCCTTAATCACTTTAGCGATTAATAACCATTATAGTAATTAAGAGGTTAACCCCCATCCCCCGCTACCCACCCTGGAGACCTAAACTATACCCACCCTATACCCATTGATTGGCACAGTTGTATATCATACCCATTTAATTTGGGCATAATAAGCCACTATAGCACTCAATGGTCAAACTAATACAAATCATTAAGGCCAAAAATACATAATAATAAAAGAAATACACAAGATCCTAAACACCCTGTGACAGAGTGAAGTCAACTCCTATCAGTTACGCCTGGGAGACATATGTCTGAGTGCTTCATCCAGCACTCATAAGGGTTAACCCAGGTGGAAGTTAGGAAATCAGAACTTTATAGCTGACACCTGAGAGCCAGCAAGGTAGATAAAGAATCATGTGAGTGGCAGTAGCTGCCAGAGAGAGAGAGAGAGAGAGAGAAGCACACTGCTGCGTGAGCCCTTAGCCAGAGGGATTTCACCAAAGACTACTTCAACTAAAGTAAGGATTATTCATTTGTTTACTGACTGCTTAAAGTACCCTTATGGTTTGGTTCTGGTTTAGCCAGCCAGCCTGCTAGATAGGTCTGCTGTGTTATTAGTCAGTTTTTCTCCCAAAGTGGAGCAGGATTTATTTTGTTAAAGGGACAGTGTACCCGCATGTTATGTTACTGTGGAGAAATAAAGCCACTGAACGTTTTAATTTATCCTGAAACTATACGTGTGGACTGTTCCCTGACCTCGGCTACAGGCCGTCCTGCCACAGGTGGTGTCAGAAGTGGGATGTCGGACGGCCCCTGTATCTGAAGGGCCACACAAAAAAAAAAAATGGAGAAATGTTTTTCTCAGTTCCTTGAGCAACAGCTCCAGCTAGCAGAGAAGCAAGCAGAGCGACAAGCCCAGCAAGATGAGCGACAAGCCCAGCAAAAGGAGCAACAGGCCCGGCGAGAGAAAAAAGCTACACCAACTGCTGGTCGAAGGCCCAACCCCAGGCAGACCAGGGATTCCAAATAACCCACCGGTGATGCTGCCTAAAATGAAGCCAAATGAAGACCCAGAGGCATTTCTCCTCACTTTTGAAAGGGTAGCCACGGCCCACGGCTGGACAGTTGATCGCTGGGTAACGACTCTGGCTTCACTCCTCATAGGGGAAGCTCAGGCAGCCTACCAGGCTCTTCCAGCGGACGAGGCCATGGACTATCAGAAACTAAAGTCTGCTATTCTGGATCGCCTAGGCCTCATGCCAGAGACCTACCGACAGCGGTTCCGGACAGTCAAATATACAAACCGAGACAGACCCCGGGTCGTAGCCCACCGCTTAGTAGACTTATGTGCCAGGTGGATACAACCGGAAAAACATGACAAGGCAGAGATCCTTGAACAGTTTGTGCGTGAGCAGTTCATACAGATACTGCCCCCCTCCTCCCGCTCCTGGGTAAAAAGACACGCTGCATTTTCCCTGGATTCAGCAGTCCGCTTGGTGGAAAACTTCCTGGGCGACGACACCCAACAGGATAGCTGGGAACGGCCGGTGCAAACACCAGTTGCTTCCGGTGATACTAGAGGCAGGAGAGCAGACAATCGAGGGGTCTACAACCCACCAGCTCGGGAGATCCAGTCAACCCGATCGGAAGACCCTTTCCCTTCTCGGAGGGTTCCTGGTACAAACTCCTGCAGAGATGCCCATCCTGGGTCCGAGGCCACTGGATCACTCAAGGGAGGCCGCCACCCACAGTATTCCCCGAGAACCTGAACTCCTGTCACCCACCCGGTGGAGAGGATAACCCCACCAACCAGAAGGGAGGACCCCATCCAACAGCGGAGAGGTCCAAACACCGAGCCCCGTCGAGAGCTTCCGCGGACGACCGAGTTTGCGGACTCAGGAGATGAGGAAATGGACTGTTCATATGGCAGAACCACTGCCACAGCTTGTCTCCGAGGGGACCACAATTCGTGGTTAGTCCCAGCATCTCTGGAGGGGACAAAAGTAAACGCCATGCTGGACTCGGGCTCTGGAAAAACCCTGATCCTAGAGGGCCTAATTCCAAGCAATAGACTATCTTATGACTCTCCTTGGAATATCGAGTGTATCCATGGGGATACAAAGAGATACCCGACGGCGAACGTTATACTGCGTATCCAGGATCAAGAGGCTAGCCTACTAGTGGGAGTTGCTCCCTGGCTACCTGCTCCTGTTCTACTTGGCCGAGACTGGCCCTACCTCAAACATTGTTGGCCCCAAATCCTACGGAGCCTACTTCTCTGGTACCGGAGAAGCCCGGAGACTTGTTCCCTTTTTCCCCAGAGATTTTCCCCCGTAGACACCATGTCCCAAAGACACGTAAACAGAGACGTGCGGAAAAAGAGGACTGGTTAAGAAAGGCTGGGACTTTTGGTAACATAAGTCAGCCCAAAGGACTGCAGGTCATGGCCGGGGATGACCAGGGTGGGGAACAGATAGATACGGGAGTGTTGCCAGACCTGGATCTTCCTGACTTCCGTCAGAGGCAGAGGGAGGACCCAGCTCTGGCTAGACAATATGAGAAGGTGGTACAGGTCAACACCAAGATAATAGATGAACAAGGTGTAAACATGTTTCCACATTTTGAACTGTTGAATGACATACTATATTGTGTGAATAAGGTTACACAAACAGGGGAGGTCATTCGACAGATGCTAGTCCCTAAAGGGTTGATTAAAACAGTGTTTACCCTAGCCCATACTCTCCCATGGGGTGGTCATTTGGGCAGAGATAAGACCACGGACCGCATCTCGTCCCGGTTTTACTGGCCAGGCATACATGGTGACATCATGAAACTATGTGAGACATGTCCTGAATGCCAGTTAACTAGCCAAAAAGGACAGAAGCCGGCTCCTTTGGTTCCTCTGCCCTTGGTAGCCGTCCCATTCGAGAGAATTGGGGTAGATCTGGTCGGACCTTTAGAACCCTCTGCGAAGGGACATAAATTTATACTCGTTGTTGTTGATTATGCCACCAGGTATCCTGAGGCCTTCCCTCTGAGATCAGCCACTGCTAAACAGGTTGCTCACAGGCTGTTAGAACTGTTTTCTAGGATAGGACTTCCCCAAGTAATGTTAACTGACCAGGGAACAAATTTCATGGCAAAGTTAATGCAGGATGTCCTGAAGTTATTGGAGGTAAAATCCGTCCGGACCTCGGTCTACCATCCTCAGACTGATGGATTGGTAGAGAGGTTTAACCGTACTTTAAAAACTATGCTTAGGAAGTTTGTGGACACTGAAAAGCGAGCTTGGGATGAACTTCTCCCTTTCCTGTTGTTTGCGGTACGAGAAGTTCCCCAATCATCCACAGGCTTCTCCCCGTTTGAGCTCCTATATGGACGCCAACCTCGGGGTATTCTCGACCTACTGAAGGAATCCTGGGAGGAGGAGCCCTCCCCCTCCAAGAATACCCTTCAGTATGTCATAGACCTTAGAAACCGCCTAGACATGATAGGTCGGTTTGCGAAGGAAAACCTCAAATCTGCTCAAGAACGTCAAGAGAGGCAGTACAACCAAAATGCTCGCTTGAGGGTCTTCCAACCTGGGGACCAAGTGATGCTACCGACATCAGAGAGTAAACTCCTTGCGAAGTGGCAGGGTCCTTTCCAAGTTCTCCGCCGCACCGGGGAGGTGAACTATGAGATCTCTCAACCAGGGTCCAGGAAGGGTAAACAAATCTACCACGTGAACCTCCTGAAACCCTGGAAAACGATGAGATCGCTGTTCATTCACCCTCGGGAAGGAGAGACAGATTTGGGTCCAAAGATTCCAAAGGGTAGTACGTACACTGACCATCAGGTTCCCATGGGAGAGCAGTTAACAACGGAACAAAGGTCAGACCTACTTGATGTATGTGACCAGTTCCCAGATGTTTTTTCAGAGCTGCCAGGGCAGACTGATTTAGTGTCCCATAGGATTGAGACAGAACCTGGCGTAAAAGTACGGTCCCGTCCCTATAGATTGCCAGAGGGCTGAAAAGACCTGGTAGAGACGGAAAATAATAGACATGCTGGAATTGGGCGTGATCGAGGAGTCCCACAGCGAATGGTGTAGCGCTATCGTGTTGGTCCCTAAACCTGATGGGAAGGTGAGGTTTTGCGTGCATCTGCGAAAGGTAAATGCTGTATCCAGATTTGATGCATATCCAATGCCTAGGGTGGATGAATTGCTTGATTCGCTTGGTAAAGCAGAGTATATCTCCACCCTAGATCTCACGAAAGGATATTGGCAGATACCTCTAGCGGAAGAATCCAAATGCAAAACTGCCTTCGCCACCCCTCTCGGTTTATACCAATTCGTCACTATGCCATTTGGGTTACATGGGGCTCCAGCCACGTTCCAAAGGTTAATGGACAAGGTACTACGACCCCATAGGGCATATGCCGCGGCCTACTTGGATGACATTGTCATCTATAGCAGACACTGGCAGTCTCATATAAAAAGGTTAAGGGCAGTCCTAACATCCTTAAGAGAAGCAAATCCAAAAAAATGTGCCCTGGGTAAATCCACTACAAAGTACTTGGGCTATGCCATTGGGGGAGGGATAGTAAGGCCACTAGCTAGCAAGGTGGCCGCCATAAAGGAAGTCCCCACCCCACAGACAAAGACACAGGTCCGCTCCCTTTTGGGGTTAGCAGGGTATTATAGGCGGTTTATCCCCAATTTTTCAGAAATATCTGCACCCCTAACAGATCTGACAAAAAAGAGAGACCCGACCCAAGTTAAATGGTCTTGGGAGTGCCAAGACGCCTTTGACATGCTAAAATAGTGCCTGTCAGAGGGCCCCGCTCTTCGGAGCCCAGATTTTAAAAAGCCTTTCATCATCCAGACGGATGCCTCAGAGGTAGGACTGGGAGCAGTGCTGTCTCAGCAATTTGATGGTGTTGAACACCCCATACTGTTCATCAGCCGGAAGCTGTTCCCAAGGGAAGTGAGGTATTCCGTTATTGAGAAGGAGTGCCTCGCTGTAAAATGGGCAATTGAGGCCTTGAGACATTATGTCGCCGGAGTACACTTCACCCTGGTCACTGACCATGCGCCCTTGAAGTGGTTAAACACCATGAAGGACACAAATCCAAGGTTGACCAGGTGGTATATTGCCCTCCAACCCTTCTCTTTTGATATTCAGCATAGACCTGGAAAGGACCATGGAAATGCTGATTTTTTGTCAAGGGAAGGAGTGGAGGGTCGGGCTTCAGCCGTGTGGGACACTAGCCACACACAAACAGGGGAGGTATGTGACAGAGTGAAGTCAACTCCTATCAGTTACGCCTGGGAGACATATGTCTGAGTGCTTCATCCAGCACTCATAAGGGTTAACTCAGGTGGAAGTTAGGAAATCAGAACTCTATAGCTGACACCTGAGAGCCAGCAAGGTAGATAAAGGATCATGTGACTGGCAGTAGCTGCCAGAGAGGGAGAGAGAGAGAGAAGCACACTGCTGCGTGAGCCCTTAGCCAGAGGGATTTCACCAAAGACTACTTCAACTAAAGTAAGGATTATTCATTTGTTTACTGACTGCTTAAAGTACCCTTATGGTTTGGTTCTGGTTTAGTCAGCCAGCCTGCTAGATAGGTCTGCTGTGTTATTAGTCAGTTTTTCTCCCAAAGTGGAGCAGGATTTATTTTGTTAAAGGGACAGTGTACCCGCATGTTATGTTACTGTGGAGAAATAAAGCCACTGAACGTTTTTATTTATCCTGAAACTATACGTGTGGACTGTTCCCTGACCTCGACTACAGGCCGTCCTGCCACACACCCCAACAATAAAATAATTAAAAAGCCTCATAGTACACATGAATAACATTTATCTATCACCTAAACAGCAAAAGAATAAAAATGTTATTCCAAAACATAAGAATAATATTAAATAAACACCTATCCAACAAATTCAAGAAGTAAAAGCACTAGCCAACAAATCAATTAAATAAATAAAAGCACTAGCCTATGGAGGCGGAGCTACGACGGCAAAGAGCATGGTAGCATAACGTAGCTGCTCTGAGCCCCGTTGAACAATATAAGCACTCAAAACATAAAAATATCCGGATTTCGTCACCAAATATCACAAAAGATTCATAAAGGTCTAAGGATGTGAAAGAGAGGAGTGAAAACCCCAAGGAAGAGAGGGATGCCTGAATATTTTGGGAAAGCCCGGACGACAGGTGCTGCTGTAGAAATGGCACCCATTTCAAACACAGGCTTTGACAAAGAGCTGGAGGGAGATGAAGAAGAAATGGACAACGCAGCACAGAGACCAGTGAGGCAATGTGACTTTAATAAGCTTTACAAGGATTTGAAATCTATGCTGCAAGCAGAGATACAAGATTTGAAAAAAGAAGTTACAGGGCTTGGGGAAAGAACCGGAGCATTAGAGACTAAAGTGGATCAGACAATAAAGTCAATAAAAAGAAATTATAAAAAAACAGAGGACCTACAGAGTCAAATCAATGAGATTAAAGACAGACAAGAGGACACAGAAAACTGCGACCGAAGAAACAACCTGCGGATCGGGGGGTACCAGTGTCAGTGCAGGACTGCGAGGAGTTCATGAGCCGGTGGCTAGAGAGTATACTCCCGGATACACCAAAAGAGTACTTGGCTTTAGACAGATGCCACAGAGCCTTGCGGGTGAAGCCGATGCAAACGGAACAGCCTAGGGACATCATTGTGAGGATGCACCATTTTTGATCCAGGGAGGCTGTCTTACAAAAAACACGTCCCCTACCAGCGGTGGAATTTGAGGGTACCCGGCTTATGATTTTTCAAGACTTGGCACCAACCACACTAGCAAGGCGGAGGAGTCTGCTTCCCATAACAAAGAAACTAAGGCCTCGGGCATGGTGCCTTGGGCCGCGCTGATCAGCGTTCCTGCTCTGCCTCGCCTGCTCAAAATGGTGCTTTTTTCTGTCCTGGCAGGCGAGGCAGTGAGCGCGCTCTGGGGGCGGGGCGGAGGCGGAGCGGAGGTGTGTCAGGAGGCAGAGCGGGCAGCGGGGCTAGTCCCTCGCTCCCATTGGATGTGAGCGGTCACGTGACCGCTCCTCCGCTTCCCCGAGCGGCAAATTTCAAACTTGCCTGTCTGCTCAAATTTTCTCAGCCTCCGCACGCATGGAGAAGCGGCTGCTAAAGCCACGCTGATGACAGATGCAGGGGGTTAGTGCATCTGCTCAGCGTGGCTCAGCCCGGCTCAGCGAGGCTGAACCTACTATGTCCCAGGCCTAAAGGCCAAGGCAATAAGGTATCGCTGGACCTTCCCTTTCGGCCTCGTGGTGATCCGGAATGGCCAGTCCTTCACCATGAGGGAACTGGAGGAAGGGTGAAAAGAAAATATAAGGTGCGCAACAACTAATATAGTGACGTGATAATTAGTGATTAAATAAATTACGTGACCTTAATTTGAGCGTCTGCAGCTGCGATGGAGGGGGGCTCAGGGACCCCCTAAGCTAGCAGATAAAAACAGAAGAGACACAGCGCACAACGCTCATAGTGCATTAAATAGTATATTGACATAAACAATTAGGTACGGTGAGTAATGTGCGTACATCAAAATAATTGAACATATGCAGTTAGGGATAATGTTACCCAACGCCTCAGGAAACCGGAACAGATGTCCTCACAAGGGTTTTGGCGCTGATACCTCGGATGCAGGATCCTAGTAGTAGAAGGGTAAGTATGAAGTCTCTACAAAGTTCTTTACCCCCAGAGCACGAGTCCAACGTCTGCTGCTGTCGCATACAGTTCTTTGCCAGTGCAAAGCTCCACACCGGCTGGGTTCTCTCACTCCCCTCCGTGCAAAGCACTTCCGGGTCAATGACATCACCGCGGGGAGATGGCTGTTAGTAGCGCCGTGTAGACTCGATCAGCTCGCGTGATGGGGTAGTAGTTAGAGGTAGAGGTTAGTCTTGACCAATCGTCCAACGCATTTCGAAACCCGTGGGTTTCTTCTTCAGGGAAGAGACTTCATACTTACCTTTCTACTACTAGGATCCTGCATCCGAGGTATCAGCGCCAAAACCCTTGTGAGGACATCTGTTCCGGTTTCCTGAGGCGTTGGGTAACATTATCCCTAACTGCATATGTTCAATTATTTTGATGTACGCACATTACTCACCGTACCTAATTGTTTATGTCAATATACTATTTAATGCACTATGAGCGTTGTGCGCTGTGTCTCTTCTGTTTTTAACTGGAGGAAGGGCCTGCCTTTCTCAACAAATTAGGGCTGGAGGAAGCTATCACAGCTGAGAGACCAGAAGAGGCTCCCCTGGACCCCACGTGGACCAGCAGTGCAAAAGCTGCTAAGGACAAAGGGGGAAAAAATTAAACCTTGATATAAGCCTCAGTAGGCAAAAGTTCCATGTTTTATTTCAAAAGTTATTGCACCCACAAGTTATTACAATGCACAAGTTCACCCGGTGTTGCAGACGGGGTTAGGTGCAACAAATTGGCAACGCTGTAATTCCTGAACTGAAGAGTTCTACTAAAGGAGGGCCTCCCAGAAATTGCAAGCTGGAGACAGAAGGAAAAAACTGCAAAAATAACTTTGCCTTACCTTGGTTTGCAGGCCCTGCGGATGAAGGAAGATGGCGGCGACTGCGGAGTATCCAGAGATCCATGCTAAAACGCAGGACCAGGAAGGTACAGGCTGGCGGGAAGCAGGAGAAAGAGCGTGAACGTCCGTCATGGCGCGAAGAGGAATCCAAGATGGCGGCGGAGCGGAACTACGTCCTCACGAGTGGCAAGTTGGCGGGCGCCATCTTGGAGGTGGCACGTAAACCGGAAGTGGACACAGAAAACGTCACAAAGAGGCGGCGACGGCGCTGGATGACGGCGCAATCATCAATAAGAGCCAGAAGGGGGGGGAGGGAGGAAGAGGAGGGAGCGGAGCTAAGGAGGGGCAGAGGCAGGGGAGGAGGATCCGGAAGGGGATCGGGTTGTGGTGTGGAGGTAGAGGAGGGTAAGCACGGGTACCGGAAGGCTGAGAGACAAGAGAGAGTTGGAGGGGAGTGATCAGACGGAGCGGGGGAGGTACAGAGGTAACAATGGGGGAGGAGGAGCAAGAGAGGTAGGGCAGGAAGGGAGAGGAAGGGCTGGAAGGGAGAGGAGGAGCAGGGAGGGATTAGGAGATATGGAAAGGGAGGTGGAAGGTAGTGACGAGAGAGAGAGGGATCTAAGGAAGGGTAGGTAGAGGATATGAATCGGGGGAGAACGAGGAGAGAAGGTGAAAAGAAAGGGAAGACAGTCAGAAGTAGGAGGGCATGTAGAAAGACGGGGGGGCTAAAAGAAGGGTGGACGAATGAAGAAATGAAGGTGTGAAAGAAGGCGGTAGAGAGATCATAGAGGGAGAAAGGTGAAGATAGAAAGGGAAGGTTGAGGAAGTAATGTAAGTAAGGACAGGGGCACCTTCTAGTAGAGACAGTAGACATTAGAGGAGATAGTCAGGGCTTAGGACAAGAAGGCATGTAGAAGCAGTTCAGAGGTTAGTAAAAGGTTGACAATAGGTTCATAAAAGTTAAGAGAAGGTTTTGACTAAAAGGTAGTTAGGAGCGGGGCAGGAGAGGAGGGGTGTGATCCCGCTCGTCAGTTCGTATGGACCGCAGGCTGCGTTTGGAGAGAGGGGTCTCTCTGATTCCCGGCAAAGTCCTCGGGGCGACAAATCGTGGGGTGGTGGCCAGGGGCGGCGACGGGACACCAGAAGATTGCCACGAGTGGGGAGAGCGCAGAGGCAATGGACTTGAGACCAGGGGGGATATGACCTGGCGTCGAGCTCAGATGTTAATTGTTAAATGTAGTACTGTGTTTCTGTTCCCCTTTGTTTCCTACCTTCTGTTTTTCCCTTCCCCCTACCAGCCACCTACCATCTGGAAAGCGGAGATGAAAAGCCGGCTTTATCGGGATCCCAAAAAGTCGGAAGGCAGCCAAGACATCATTAAAACAGCACGGATAGGAGCTCCCAGGAGATGAGTAACGAAAGGGGTTTAACAGTCCAACAAAAAGGAAACTGGCGTTTAATGATTATAGGCGTAAAGGCGCAGAAATTTTATTTATGCAGGAGACACATTTTTCCAGGGACAGCTACCCAAATTTTTTTGATAAAAATTTTAGACTGAGCTTTCTAGCCTCAGCAACGATCAAAAAAAGGGGAGTGGCTATTCTAGTACACAACAAAATCCCACTAGTAACGGACGGGACGTATACACACAAGGATGGGAGGTACATTATAGTGACAGGCGCCATTAGAGATCAGCCAATCACATTGGCGGCAATATATGCTCCCTGTGAACGAGCGGGGGGCTTCTTTAAAAGATTTTTTCATCAGCTAAATAAAGTAGCGAAAGGCACCGTCATTGTAGCAGGTGATCTGAATAGGATGTTGAATCCTGACCTGGACAGATGTACTAAATCTCACACAACTCACAGACAGGACGTATTAACAATAAACCAGGGTATGAGAGACTGTCAACTCTTAGACATATGGAGAGAACAACATACGGGGGTGAAGGAGTACACTTTTTTTTCACATCCACATAACAGATACAGTAGGATAGATTACTTCCTTGTGTCAAATAGAATGGTTCCAGGGGTCTCTCGCACGGAGATACATGATATTTCATGGTCTGACCATGCATCTATCGAGCTGCGATGCACACTAATCCCGCTAGACAGGCCTCGAGCGAACTGGAAACTAAATGAAATATTACTAAAAATCCCAGATATAGAAAGGGAGGTGGGAGATAAGATCGAGGAATATTTCAAGGAGAATGAGGGGAGTGTTTCAGCACACTCTATGCTTTGGGAGGCCCATAAGGCTACCCTCAGAGGGATTTTAATGAATTTGACAGCTAAACGCAAAAGAGAGAGAGAAGCCAAAATCAGAGAATTGGAAAAGAAACTAGCAGATCTCTCGCGACTCCATAAAGCGACTAAACAAGAACAAAGTTTGAAAGAACTATTAGACACTAAAACTAAGCTCAATCTCCTCTTATCCGCCCAGGCAGAGAGAGAAATGGCATGGACGAGACGTAAATTTTTAAAAAAAGTGAACAAGCCAGATACTTTACTTGCCAATAAGCTCAAAAACAGGCTTCCAAATTACCACATTCACACCATTCGAACTCAAGGAGGGGACCTGACATCCAATCCTAGAAAAATAGTGGAAGAATTTCAATGTTTCTACGAAACATTGTACAATGGAAACAAGGTCACCCACAACCAGAAAAATACAGAGCTACTAAAATTATTTCTGCAGGAGGCAAAACTACCGAGGTTGGGCAGAGATGTGAGAGAGCTAATACAGAAGGACTTCACACTAGAGGAAGTGACGGAGGTAATTAAGACACTTAAACCAGCAAAAGCGCCTGGGCCAGATGGGTTTTCTAATTTATACTATAAGAATTATCTGAAACTTCTAGCTCCCCATCTGTTAAAACTCTTTAACGAAATTTTGGCAGGGGCCTCCTTACCATCACAAATGTTACAGGCTTCAATCTCCCTGATCCATAAACCCGGTAAGGACCTTTTTAGCTTAGAGCTAAAAAATGGAACTTCTCATACACCCCTATTCAGGATTAATTTTTCATGGTATCTCAAAATAATACAACAATCAGTGATTGTCCCTTGACATATCATGTGCTTGTAAGCTTTTACCAACATCTTAAAAAAATTCCCAAACATCTCCTAATTAGAACAAACAGAATTGAAATCTGTTTACTGGTTTCTGCATAGAAGTAATTTGGATACTGCATGTGGGGATTATAACCCCTTCTTGTAATAATTCCTCTATAATAGGGGCTATGCCATCTAAAGCATTTCTGCTGAGTGGGTATTGGCCAATTCTGGGGAGGACAGCTTTGGGAAATAATTTAACCCATACTGGTACAGCAGATCAGACGTACCCAGTACTGTTGCTGGGAGACGCCCATAAACTATGAGATATTTATCCTAAAATGGATACAAAAACAGAAAGCACAATAAATAAGCATAATTTCACACTTCTCTGATACAGAGCAAAATGAACTTTACAAAAAATAAGATAAAAACCCCAAAACGGACCTGTTTGATCCTGCAAACTCAGTCCAAAAGTAAATAAATTACACTATCATTCTCTTTCCCCATATTATAACTAAGCTGCTTTTAAACATTTTTTTCTCATCTTCTAGTTAACTTTTCATGTCTGGAACGTGGTCTTTGTACATTCTTTAAGCTGGAGGAGGGGGGCCAGCCCGCTTGGCTGCTTTTAACCTTCCCTCTTTTAAATGACTGCTGTTCAAAAATCAGACAAGACCAGTGTGTTTAAGAAAACAAACTGTTAGTTTCCTATTATAAGTTTGAACAGAGAAACCTTGATAACTAAAAAACAAAAACAAAACCATCTTGCAACCCTTCCTATAAAACAAAAATCTTATTGTTTTATTTACTATTTATTTCTAATTCCTTATCTTTCTTACACACACACACACACACACACACACGTTCTCTGAGTTTATCTTCTATTACATTCATTCTACTTTCTACGGGCAATTAACAAAACTTCAACATTCTATTAATCCTGTGGGCCAGGGTAAAACTCAATAAAGCTTTCTTACTCCATAAGATCAGACTCTTTCTTTTGTTTAAAATTATTATTATTACAACAATAAAAAATAAACATTTACTTTTTAAAACTTTGCATTCTAGATATACCTCGCTTCAGTCCTGACTCCTCTAAATCAGCACATAAAATTTAAATGTAAAACTTCCTTATATCCTACTTCATATTTTATTTGTATTAATAGATCATTTAAATATTGTAACACAGTATCTCCCACGCCCAGGAACAACAAAAATGTGCTACAGTAAAAAATACAAATTCATACTTGAGTCAGGGTGTAAAGAAATCTTTTTACAACTGCCAAATTTTAAATTTTCTTTTAAAACATTACACTAACAAAGTTTAACATACAATGCTGGGGGCGTGGCCTGGCACGCTAACAAGATGGATGCTTAGCACTGGAGCGCCCTACAGAAACTTAGTGAATCCTAACCCATCCATACTCCAAAATTAATAAAACAACTTACAATTAACAAATCCCTAAAGACCATATCAAGAGCGGCAAGCCAATACCACTATTATCTCTCAAGATATACCTAATCTAACGATTACAGGAACAGAAGCCTAACTCTGACGAGAGATCGTGGAGGAGAGCTCGGCAGAGAAAGAGTGAGTGGATCCTGCCCCCCCCCCTGTTCTTGCCCATCCGCACGCACTGCCTGCAAGCCGCATAGCCGCCCGATTCAGCAGCACACAAATAAATAAATAATCAAACTTTAACGGGGAGCGTCTGGGGTTCCTCTGCTGCCGGAGGCTCGTCTCCCTCCCTCTGTACCCGACACTAAGATGGCCGCCAGGGCCGCGCGGGACTCCTGAGAATCGCCGGTTCAGGGGGGAAGGTTGGGGCTGACAACCCAGAGTGCCGCATAGCTGCCCGACACAACGCAACTCAGCGCAACTCAGCGCAACATTAATAAATAAATAAAGACAGTCAAAAAACACACTGACAAACGCCAGAGTGCTCCGTGCGGCTCCAATCTAAAAACGGTGACGTACACCGTTAAACCATCCAGAGGGGGGCGAACAAAGTGCCCCACGAGCAGGGAAGACTCACCCACACCCCGAGAGGCCCCGTGGCGGCAAAACGAACGAGCGACAAACGCTCGGGAGAACCGGAGCCCCAGTGTCCCTGCAGCCGAAAAATCCAAAATGGCCACCGGACGAAATTAAAGGAGCCCTACAGTGGCACTCAGCCTGACAAACTGCTTGACAGGGGAGTTGGGGGAGAGAACGAGTGGGCCCCAGTGCACAAGTACACAAGGACAAGCACAATATAACACGAAGCAGCGACCGCCCGCCCCTCTCCCAATAACTTCAGTACACCCGCACTGAGCCGGTATCTCATGATAGCGCCGGCCGGTGTATGAGGTGCTGCAAAAGGCACATAAACGTGAAGCGGAGCCAGTGCAAGTGATTCCCCTCGTGGCACGGGGACCCACGAGCTACGGAAGGGAGAGGGAGATCCATCCCGGGGGAAGGAGGTTGCCAGCAAGTGCAGCCCTGCTGCGGGGAGACTGACGGCCATCTTGGCCCACCCTCTCTGCTCACAGTTGCTGAACAAAAAAAAGGAACAGACACAGGCTGCAATTAGTAACCTGCACAAGCTATCTTTTGGGAGGCACATGCGCGAGGGCTAGGTACATGGATGCCTAGAATGTGAGCTCCGCATCCCTCGGCAATCTAAAAGCACACACACAATACAAAATTTATACAGAACTTTCTCAAAGCACACGACCCCGTTAAGGAACAGCCCAGGATGCCAACGAGACCAAAATCGGGCCGTCAGGCCACGGTACTCACGAATTATTTTAACAAAACGGACTTAGTGCGCAAAGACAGAGCGGGAACCCGGCCGTCATCTGCAGATTCAGAATCCGAAGATGATCGGCTACCGGAGGAAAGAACTGACCCAAGGGACACAGAATCAATCACTAGAAGAGTGATGAAGGAGTTCTGTAACGAGATGAAGGCATATATGCATAAAGAGTTGGAAGATCTGAAAAAAGACATTAACAGTATTGGCGCCAGAACTGATGAAATAGAGACTAAACTAGACTCCACGATCAGGGCAGTCCGCAAGCAAGACAAAACTTCAGCCAACCTTCAAGCTCAAATAAATGAGCTGTCTTGCAAACAAGAAGATGCGGAAAATAGGGACAGCCGGAACAATATCAGGGTGCGTGGTGTCCCTGAAGAGTTTACAGACCCTGAGGACTTCATATCAAGATGGCTGACAAGCCTATTCCCTGATAAGCCCGACACGGCCCTGCACCTGGATAGATGCCATAGGGCCCTCCGGTCCAAACCACAGCCTAATGACCCCCCAAGAGACATAATAGTACGGTTACATTATTTTCAAATAAAAGAAGCTGTCTGCCAAATCTCCAGAGCTTCGGGGTCAGTGGAATTCAAAGGGGTTAAGCTCCTGGTGTTCCAGGACTTGTCACCTACCTCCCTTGCTAAACGAAGAACCCTCTTCCCCATCACCAAACTACTCCGTGCTAAGGGGGTACGGTATCGTTGGGTATTCCCCTTCGGACTTATGGTCCTAAAAAACGGAGCAGCCCACACCATTCGCTCTCTGGATGACAAGGACCAGTTCCTGAAAAAATTGGGCCTCCAACGAGATTCTACTGACCTGGTAGAAACGGAGACGTCCTCCCCTGAGCCGTCCTGGAGCAAAGTGACCAATTCGTCGAGAAAATCCCCAGATAAGACCCTTAATTGATGCCAATTAAAGATCAATTGAGCCTTAAAAGGACAATGCCAGCAGAATGTACGTTTGTCCTCGGAACACCTGAATTAAGTTGGACACTTCAAACCTGTACACCAACACGGCGGCAATCGTGGTATACCCGGAAGCGGAGCAATATCCTGAATAGGAGAGACTCAATTCACCTTCAGCGAAGGCAGCCCACAACAAAGGAGGCGCACACCAGGGACTGTGCCTAAGATGGACTACACCCAACGGAGTCACCAAGCATTAGAGACATCCCCCCACACCTCTTCGCCCCCCCTCCATACATCCGACCCCCCTCCCCCACGAGGCACCCACCGAGATTCAATCCACAAAAAGGGCATTTTGAGGGGTACCAGCCCACTATATATATATATATATATAACCCCAATCTTCAGACACCTCATCCACCTAACAATATCCAGGGGGAGTTGGGAAGATGAAAGAGGGGAAATTTAGGTTAAAAATAATTACAGAAGCAGCTCTAGACGGGATTTTAGGGTATATAGATGGAAGCTCCACAAGCCCTTAAGATATTGAAACGGGGTACCCATGGTAAATAAGATCCAGTACAGGTAAAGACAGTCCGTACCTGGACACGCCTTAGACTGTCCACCATATATTTTTCTGGAATTGTGGGATACAGGTTTCTGTTCTTTTTCATTAACTTCACAGTTAACGTTATTAAATAGTTATGTGTGTGTTTGTATATCATTGTTTATGATAGGCCGAGGGAAGGAGCCACCCACCCCTGGCCCTTGCCATGTTGCCGATTCAGAATGTCCTGTGTAATCACAGGACATTCACCCAAGTCCTTTGGAGGGGAGAAGGCCGATTTGACCTGGTCCATCGTACACCAGATTCTGGTGTACGGGATTCCAGCCTTCCTCCAAAGGCAAGAGATCCATTGGAGTCTCAGACCCCACAAGGATCTCCGTTGTTAAATTTCTGTATGTTTCATCCCTTGTTTTTCCTTCCTACCCTCCCCCTCCCCACCTGGCCGCTCGCCGCGCAACACGCTGAGAGACCCCTCAGAGGGACACCGATGTCATGGACAGATGAAGACAAGGTAAAGATCACCTACAATCACCACACACCAAACACTAAGGTTAGAGCTTCCCGACTAGGTATGCCGTAATGGGGTTAATAATCATTTCCCACAATGTGAAAGGCCTAAATAGCCCGAATAAAAGACGTGTAGCTTTTGCTGACTACCAGCGGAAAAAAGCTGATATCATTCTACTACAACAAACACATTTCAGCATAAAGAGCGCCCCAAAATATCTAGACAAAAGATTCAGACAATTCTATTTCTCATCCTCCTCAAAAAAAACAAAGGGAGTAGCAATTATATTCCATAACAAGTGTCCTTTTAAAGCAGAAAAGATAATTAAAGATAAGAACGGAAGATATATAATCCTCATAGGTTCTATAAATGGTCAAACACTATCTATTGCATCTATCTACGCCCCTGGCGATTTGGACCCCAATTTCTTCACAAGCGTTTTCAATAAATTAAACAAGGTTGCACAGGGCCCTCTAATAATAGCAGGGGACTTCAACACAGCCCTCGATCCTACCATGGACAGATCAAACCCTCAGCCCCGGCAATCCAAGCTTGCGTCATACACTCTACGTCAGGGTTTGAAAGAGAATAATCTCCTAGATATCTGGAGGGAACTACACCCCACTGATAGAGATTATACCCCTTTTCTCACACCCCCACTCCTCATATAGCAGAATCGACTACTTCTTTATCTCTAGCAGACTGGTCCTGCAGATCTCCCATACAGGGATCCATGATATTTCATGGTCAGATCATGCACCTATAGAGCTAAGGTGCACCCAGCTAATTCTGGACAGACCTAGAGCAAACTGGAAACTTAATGAAGCCCTCTTAAAAAACCCTGCCACCGCCCAATTAGTAGCCAACGAAATAGATCAATTCTTCCAACTAAACCACGGTTCGGTGGACTCCTATCTATCCCTTTGGGGAGCTCATAAAGCCACGCTAAGGGGCATACTAATTAGTATTGCGTCTAGAAAGAAAAGAGAACGTGAATACAAAATAAATTTACTACAATCTAAATTGAAAACCCTAGAGGACAAACATAAACAATCCAATAACCCCAACCTACTCAAACCAATAAGAGATGCCAAAATAGAACTAAATCTCCTATTAACATCCCAGGCTGATATATCCCTGAATTGGTCAAAGAGGAAATTTTTCGATAAAGCAAACAAGCCAGATACTATGCTCGCCAACAAGCTGAGACACAGACCCCCTAATTATAGTATACAAGCCATTAGAAGATCCTCAGGCTCTATCTCTGGCAATCCATCTGTAATTGTAGAAGAATTCAAGTCATTCTACGAGAAATTATATAATGGGGATAAAATAGTACATAACCAGAATACCGAACGATCTCGTGAGTCATTTCTCTCGAGTTCAAAGCTGCCAAAGCTGACGGAAGAGGAGAGAGGACGACTGAGTCTTGATTTTACCATGGAAGAGCTAGATCTAGTTATAGACAACCTTAAGACCTCGAAGGCCCCGGGGCCAGATGGCTTCTCGGGCCTCTATTATAAGAAATTCAGTAAAATTTTGGCCCCATACCTGCTCAAAATGTTTAACGCGGTGTTAGCAGGACAACCCTTCCCCGAAAACATGCTCCAAGCGTCAATCTCTGTAATTCATAAATCTGGTAAAGACCCATTAGACTGTAAAAGTTACAGACCTATCTCGCTTATCAACACGGATATCAAAATCTATGCTAAATTAATTGCCAATAGATTAAGTCAGATCCTACCTAGACTAATACACCCAGATCAAGTCGGCTTCATTAGGGATAGACAAGCGGGAGATAATATTCGACGAATCATTGATCTGTTAGAAATAGCCAAATCACAAAAAGTAAAAATTATGGTGTTAAGTCTAGATGCAGAAAAGGCCTTTGATAGGATCGACTGGGCATACCTAAAAGCTACACTTGGAGCATTTGGTTTAGAGAATAAATTAATATCAGCTATTATGGCGCTATACACTGGTCCGACAGCTAAAGTTATGCATCAAGGCTACCCCTCGGACATATTTAAGATCAAGAGTGGCACGAGACAGGGTTGCCCCCTCTCGCCCTTACTCTTTGCCATGTGTATGGAGCCTTTAGCAGCACACGTGAGAGAGAATCCGGATATTTCCGGTCTCAAATTAGATAATCAATCCCACAAAATAGCCCTCTATGCTGATGATGTGCTAATGGTCTTGTCAAAGCCACTCACCTCTCTCCCTAACCTCTTCAGCCTATTAGATAAGTTCAACAAAATTTCAGGATTTAAAATAAACCAGTCAAAGTCAGAGGCCTTGAACGTTACCATCCCAAAACCAGAAGAAAAACTAATCTCTTTAAACTTCAACTTTCGCTGGCAGCCTAAAGCGATCAAATACCTAGGGGTATTTGTCACAAGTGAATATAAATCAATTTATAAAGCAAATTATCCCAAATTAATTAAAACACTGAAGGAGGATATAAGAAAGTGGGCGAAATTCAATATCTCCTGGATAGGAAACATATATAGCATAAAAATTAATATTCTCCCACGCATCTTATACTTATTCCAAACCCTCCCAGTGCCGTTAAATTTGAAGGAAATTAGAGAACTGCAATCCGCCATTTTTACATTTATATGGGGGGGCAAAAAATCTAGAATTACTAAACAGACCCTACTGAAACACCCAACAGAAGGGGGCTTAGCAGTACCTTGCTTGATTTCATACTATCGAGCGGCCCAATTATGTCAACTCTCCCAATGGCAAACACACCCTGATTTGAAGAGATGGGTAGCATTGGAAAGCAAAGCTTGTTCCCCATTGGAACTAAGCAACCTATTATGGACCCCAAAAATAGCAAGAAAATCCGCTATACAGCAGCCGCTATCCTCAATGACCAATTCATTAGCAATCTGGGATGTTACCAAATTTAGATGCGGACTTACGTCCAAACAAACCCTGATGACACCCCTATGGGGTAACCCACACTTTGCTCCGGGTATGCCTAGCGCTAACTTTCAAATTTGGAAACAGCATAATATTATGAGATTACAAGATCTGGTGGTAGACAACAAACTCATATCATTTGCACAAATTAGAGAAGAGAAAAATATCCCACATTCAGAATTTTATAGATACCTCCAGATCAGAGCCTTCTACAATAATTCAACCCCATACCCACCTTTGACAACATTCGAAAAGCTCTGTCTGAATGAGACTAACACGAAGGGACTCACATCGCAGATGTATAGAGAAGTGATCGGTTCTGGAATTAAAGTCACCCACAAGCTAGGTTACATGCTAAAATGGGAAACGGACTTAGGAGAGACCCTAGATTTAGACGAGTGGACCCAAATAGCAACAGCAGCTGCTAAGAGCTCGATTTGCACAACATTAAAGGAGAACGCATATAAGGTCCTAATGAGGTGGTACCTCACCCCACTTAGACTATCCAAATTTGTAAACGGTAGTTCTCCACTTTGTCCGAGACAGTGTGGAGAACCCGCTGATCTGTTACATATGCTGTGGTCCTGCCCCCGGCTGATTCCATTATGGAAAAAAATCATTATTTGGCTTCAGAGGCTTTTAGGCCTCATCCATTTGATCCCGGTCTCTTCCTTTTGGGAAGAGCACGACAGGGCCTCTCAAAAACAACTCTTAAACTAATAGCACATTTTGCTACAGCCGTGCGGTGCGAGATTGCAGCATTATGGAAACAAAATGAAATTCCTGTTATCCCCAAAATCCGGAATAGAATTTGGTTCGTATGCCAGATGGAAAAATTGACAAGTTTAGTCAATGACACTGGCGAAAATTTCCTAAAAGTCTGGACGCCTTGGCTGGCCCAGACAGACATCCCTGGGGTGGAGAGTTCCACCGTTTTGCTTTAATAGTAGTTAGATGCGTTCTCCGGTAATGGAGTAGACCTCCCAGCAGCAACAAATTAATCCAGACATTGGTCCCGGAAGTGTTGAGCAGAGTCGCGGCCTCCCATCCTTCCTCTCCCCCTCCCCACCCTCTTCCTCTTACCCCCCCCCACCTAATTTTACTTTATGTTTATTTATTATTTAAGTCTATGTCGTTGCTTATAACTCTGTTTTGATGACAATGTTTGTGTACAGCTACCATACATAAGAGATATGAATAATGCATGTCACAGTACTGGAAATAAGATGTATATATGCTGTATTTTCACAAAAATAAAAAATACAAGTTATAAAAAAAAAAAACATACAATGCTGCCTAGGTTTATTTTAAATGCTACTGTCATGCCTTGTAAATGGCAGCAGGCTTAATACACTTTGACCAAAGGGTTAAACTTAAATTACCCTTTTACAAGAGATATATAAGTATTGCACTGTGTATTTTTGTCATATTGGAAGTAGCTTTTTGCATTTTAGTTTTTTTTTTTTGTGGTATACAGTAGGTTTATTTTAACCCTTATTATTATTTCATTCAAAATCATTATGATCTGTTATTTGTATTATTTGTTTTTTTTATGATTAGTACTACACGTGACAATGTGAAGCGCTATGTACACTAATGGTGCTATATGAATAAAGACATACATACATATACACTACCGACACACTTTATTGAAGTGTGGTCGGTACCGCAAGCCGGGAAATCTCCCGGCTTGCTAGTGGCCGCCCCTCGGCGTGCCGCGCGTCATAGACGCGCGGTCACGCGTCATCGGGAGCGTGCGCCCCCTGCACTCGTGTCCAGGGGCTCCCCGAGGGAGCCCTGGTGTCCCGCGATCGCGGGACAGCGGCAGGGGGTTCCGGGGGACCCGGCGGACCCGGCAGCGGTAGGGAGAGCGCCCCGATCGGAGGGCGCTCTTCCGCTGCTTCGGCGCGCGCCCGTCACACTCGGGCGCGCGCCAGGCTACTGCTGCGGCACAGAACGGGCAAATGCTCGAATAAACTGTGCCGCAGCAGTATACAATTTCAGAGTGACACACAAACACCTCACTCCATGACATGTACTAGTATATTATTATTATGCCCTCAAACTAGTTACTATGAGCTTTCTAAGACAAAAACAAACAAACAAACAATAAAAACATTTAAAGAGGATGTCCCCTTTTTCTTTTTCTTTTTCCATGCATTATTAATGCATTAATTCCTTAAAAACTACTTTAACATTTTTAAATTCAAGCCATTTCTTCCTAGGTTAATAATTAACTTCCATGTCTCAAAAACATGCAAGTCCTGTGACCTTTCAGTGAAAAGGGGCAGGAAAGGGGGAAGAGGGAAGGGGGAAGGGGGAAGAGGGAAGAGGGAAGGGGGAAGAGGGAAGGGGGAAGAGGGAAGGGGGAAGAGGGAAGGGGGAAGAGGGAAGGGGGAAGAGGGAAGGGGGATGAGGATGGGGGGGGGGTGCACTAATGCTGCAGCTATTTTCAAAACAGAGTCTGATATGTTTCCCTTTTCCCTTTCCTTTTTATTTAATATACTCTGCGCCCCTAAATATCCCCTTCGCCGGCGACTGCTGAGAACGTAGGTTTCCCCATAATTTTCCTGAATTAGACCGATCAATGTTAGCTGACCATGTACCGTATTACACTGATCAAAGTTAGCTGACCATGTACCATAAGGTGCCCACCACTTGGTATAATATAAGTAGAATATAGAGTTAAGGACCAGCCTTTGTCTGTGTGCAGTGTGCTGTGTCAGTGTGCTGTGTCTGTGTGCCTGCCTGTGTGCAGTGTGCAGTGTCTGTGTACTGTGTGCCTGCCTGTGTCTGTGTGCTGTGTGCCTGCCTGCCTGCCTTTGTCTGTGTGCTGTGTGCCTGCCAGTGTGCTGTGTGCAGTGTGCCTGCCTGTGTGCCTGCATTTGTCTGTGTGCAGTGTGCTGTGTCAGTGTGCTGTGTCTGTGTGCCTGCCTGTGTGCTGTGTGCCTGCCTGTGTCTGTGTGCTGTGTGCCTGCTAGTGTGCTGTGTGCAGTGTGCCTGCCTGTGTGCAGTGTGCTGTGTGCCTGCCTTTATCTGTGTGCTGTGTCTGTGTGCCTGCCTGTGTGCTGTGTGCGTGTCTGTGTGCTGTGTGCTTGCCAGTGTGCAGTGTGCAGTGTTCAGTGTGCAGTGTGCAGTGTGCTGCGTGCCTGCCTGTGTCTGTGTGCAGTGTTCTGTGTGCTGTGTCTGTGTGCTGTAAAAAAAATTAAATTTCGGGGTCCACGCTCAAACAGCTATATAAGCGGATCCACGTTATAGCAGATCACGTTATAAAGGGGTTTAGCTGTATCTTCAAAAAAAAGGTTGGGCATCTTTTTAGAAAGTTAAGATATCCAGGGATATACCAAATAAGTAAACATAGGAAGGATGTTGATCCAGGGAGAAATCTGATTGCCATTATCTGGAGTCAGGAAGGAATTTATTTTTTCCTTATGGAGATATCATTGGATAATGTTTCACTGGGTTTTATTGTTTGTCTTCCTCTGGATCAATATTCTGTAAGTACGGTTATACAGTAGGACAAAGTATCTGTCGTCTAAATTTAGCATAGGTTGAACTTGATGGACCTATTTATTTTTTCAACCTCATCTACTATGTAACTACAGTATGTTTCGTAAAGCTGCTGGCCATCAAGCAAGCAACTGGGATGATCTGTAACAGATGATAGGTGTCATGACAAAGGCAGGAGTTACAGTATTGAGGATATCTGCATATGCGTCCTTGAAGAAGGGACATTTTCAGGTCATAAAGAAAATCCCATTGGCTCTACCTGCCATACTACTCTATCCCAGACAGAACAGAATTTAAGGGGAACTTTTCTCCTAAGAATGCACTCCAGGAGTTTAAAAAGGAGACTATATGAATTGGAGCGATATCTTTTGAAACGGTAAAGAAATCAGACAGATGGGATTGCATTTGTAACTGTGTAATCTGCACACTTTAAATATTCATTAAAAACTCTGTTTTGTTTCACTCTATAATAATAGCTCTAAATATTTGAATTTTGTACTGGTAGCCATGTACTTGTAGCCCTTGGCTACTAATCTGCCCTACCTAACACCTAAACCCTGGTCCAAGCGCAGGCAGTGTTAGATTCATATCTATGCCCTTGCTGCTGCAGTAGTAATCAACTCCCTTGAGTGACAGGGGGTGGGCCTCAGACCTGTGTACTACCCTATCAAGGGTTCAGAACTAGGACCCTCCCGTGGGTACAAAAGGGGCTGCAGATCCAAATTTAGAGAGTTCTCCATCCTCAGGGGAGAGAGAGAGATCCCTCCCGCAGGGGAGTGGGAACAACTACCCCATATTCCACCAGGGAGTAGGGGAGCAAAGGATAGACTTTTGGGGCCTCAAGCCCTGGGAGTTGATTCCAGGGACCAGATAAAATGCATTGCTAATTGTGTACGGCTGTACTCAATAAAGACCATTTGCTGCTTTTATACTCCTGCCTGTGACTGCAGTTTATCCGGGGGAGTACAAGATGGTTTTCCTGCAGCAACTGCACCCAGCAATGATGGGGCCTGCGGGGAATGAAGGCGCTGCACCCAGAACGAGATAAGAGCTCTATATCCAAAAGCATGTCCTGTCTTCCCCACTAACATCGCTGGACACTCAGCAATCCTGTAAGCCTCACAGGTACAGCACAGCAAGAGTACAGGTAACAAGGAAATCTCCCGGGGGGGAGGGGGAGGACACACCTATTAGGCTGCGTCCCCAGTATTTTCTACAGTGCATGCCACGGCGTGCGCTGCGCGAACAAGCAATGCCCCTCAATCAGGCCGGGCCCAGTATGTACCTTTGCGCGCATTTAGCAGCCGCACTCTACTACCAGTTTTTGCAAAGACAGGAAAACTGTCTTTACAACTTGCAACAGAAGGGTGGCCACGCCCCCACCGACGGTTCAGCCAATGAGTGCTAACCATCCGCGTGAGGGAAGGCGACGCCCCTGCAACAGCTCCACCACGCCCCCTGTCACAATCTCCTGCATCTTCCCACAGACCGCAGTGAAGCGCTGTGCATGCGCCCCCTCCAGGCGCGCGTGCTGCAGTGCAGACTGGGATCGCAGCCTAACATACAGTACTGCTATGGGATGTGCCTCTATAAAACAAATAGATTGTTTAGTGTACATGAAGATCAGTTCTACTGAGATACGTTGCTAAAGTTTTAATATATATGTAGCGCATGGACCCCGGGGCAATCGCAGATCAGCCCCCCTAAACTCTACTAGGGCCTGGCTGCATGTCTGAGTGTGGTGCATACATGCTGGCAACAGTAGGGCCTGAGTCTCCCGCGATGGTATGGGGGATGACAGGAACAGGTTTCTGGGGTGGATGCCTTCATTCTTTTCTAGTGGTGCAGCGTCTCCATCTCTGGTAAGCCCCAGGAATGTGGGGTGGAATCCTTACAGAGAGTATTCTCACACAGGGATGAGAGATTCCAGTCTCACACGATAGCTCTTTCTTAAAAGCAGCAGGTCTCTATTCCCCAGCAGCAGTAGCAGCAATAACAGCAACAACAGCAGCAGTACGTTCAGGCAAGTACAGGTTGTCAGCTCCTCCAGACCGCTCTCCCTCAGGATGGTCTCTTTCCCTGCCACCAACCCAGGCCGAGGACACCCAGGGTGGGGCTAGCTCTTCCCTCACCCCCTAAACAGGGTGAGAGGAATTAGGTCCACCTCCCTGACTATACTTCCATCAGCTCTACTCAGAGGCTGCTGGCTTCTCCTTCTCCAACTGTCCAGCACCTCTAACTCACACTCTTGTGTGTCACTGCAGACTAACACTGACTCAGAACTAACTGACTCTGAACCAGGACTAATACTAAATAGGAAGTGCCCTGCTCTTTATGATTTCAGCAGGCCCCTCCCCTGTGTCTCTTGCCTTGACACAGGGTCAGGTGGCCTACCTCAACCACTCAGGGCAGGGCTTGAAGTGGGGGAAACCCATGATAAATTCTGGCAGCCTGCCCTTACCAGGGCTTATACCAGAAGGAGGAAAGACATATAGCCCAATTTCTTACCAGGGCTACATATATAATAGATTTTAACAATAGTCCTCAAAGAATTAGAGTAGCAAAATTCTAAACGGTTTACTAAAAAATAATCAACTGTTTCAAGGATTATGAGGTCATCAAAACCATTTGCAGCCTGATTATGCAAAGGCAGTAGATAATTAATTTATATTGACTCTTGATACTGTATAAAGCACATGTAACCCCTTGAATGATAATGAAGCTAATTAATGCTCTAGAAATGTAATAGAAATAGATTAAGATACATTGAAAGACATTTTATTAGTGATAGGTGACAGCTCTGACAACCTCATTAAATTGTAGTCAATTTTATAAAGTTATCCTGAACGGCAATTACTGCCAGTCTTGATTATCATAAATAATATGATGTAGATGTATTTTATAACACGATAAAAGTTTGAAAGATATCAATAATTTGCATTATTAGTGTTATCTGATCATATGAGTCTGAACAAAACGGAAGCAAGTCGTCTGGAAATCAGGTCAATTTGATTACTTGTTTCCCAATCTGCAAACCTTTAATTGAGTCTTAAGACCAAAGTGTTTAAGAGGGTTTATTAAACTACGATAGTTCTAATTCTGATGGTAGTTTCTGTGTGATAGTACCCAGATTTAATGAATAACCCACTAATGGGGATATACTATATTCCGAAGTGGCATGTTTGGGCCATTTTAGGATGGAAATTCCCATCAAAGTCAATGGTGATTTTCGGCCAAAGATTTCCTGGACAGATGCTTCAGACAACTGTATATAGAATATGCCTCTAAGAGTCAATGTAGGAGCACTTGTCATGTTTATGAGTTTTAAAAATTCCAGTAATTAAACCCCAATACCAGCACTACAATATATTTAGATGTTTTCTTTCACAAAGGAGAGAACGGTCTTGTTTGGTCATGCCAACGTTTTGCTTTTAAATATGTTGCCTCAATCCAGACAACCTACTGTTGGGACACCTTTTTTTACAATAGTATATTATAAGTAATGGATTCTTCATTTGATATAATCCCTGACCAACACTATATAACTGTTATCATGATTTTAAGATGTACTGTATAAGAAATGATAAAAGATAATAATGTATATTTATTATGTTCAAAATTAATAGAATAATGGCTGAGATATTATAACTATTGGAAAGTGTGATGTGGGGAAACTCTTAAAAAATCCCTCTATTTAACAAATTTACTAGTCATAATGATCAAATATGTATGTTTCTTATGCAAATAGAAATATAATACATTTTCAGTTTAACTAACTATTGGGGACAATATATGTGATAAAACTAACGTTACATATTAAAACTTATTATCATGTTGGGAATTAAATAATATACTGATTATTGAAACAGGAACTAACCTACCTCTGTTAATCAATAATATAAATTGTGTATAGATTACAGCTACATTGGAATTATTAGGAATTGGCTTGAGTCCAGGAAATTAGTAGTCCCAGGGGACTGGACTACACTCTCCCTTTGGTTTTGAAATGCCCTCACGACCCCACAGGAGGGCGTAACATACACCACATAGTTACACATTTTAACATAAAATGCAATGAACAATTCAACACATCAAACAGTACATTTGGACCGTCAATAATAGTGAGCCAGGTCAGGTTTGTGCATCAAGTTCCCCTCACTGTCATACACCGTTATAGAATAGTAACGCTTGCGGCCATTTTCAGTGACATACTATACCCTAGCAAGGTGCACATTATGGCCTACATGCCATGTTTTACTCAGGTAAGCGAATCGTTCCTCCCGTTGGTGTGCATTTATATGAAAACGTTGCATGACATGGTCCATGATAGCTACACGCACCAACTTCTCCCTACTCCTTTCTGCCTTGCGCATTAGATCCTCCAGAAGGTAAGGGTAGTCGTATCCTTCCAATCTAAATCTTTGGACAAGCACCCTATTGGCGCAACTACTATTGGTCAAATTGTGCTCGTAGGCCTGACCTGGTAGTACCCAGTATATGGGTCTTACCCATAGAGGCTCACTAGTTGAGTCCTCAGCCTCGGGCCGAGAGAAGAGGCCCTCCTTCATCTTGGCACAACGCTCGTGTATTATCTCTGGTTGTTGCTCCGCAGAGAAATAACCATCCTCCCACCAATGTCGGTATGGGATCCCCGTTCTAACACGAACCTAGTTCATTTTAAGTGGGGCACATATCCCCTAAATTGTGGATCCTACCATGGAAAGGCGTCTGCCCCGTCTGTCATCTTATCAGTCACACATGCTACCATCTTCACCGCAGGAATAGCTACTGTCTGTCACGCTGCGCGCACCACAAAGAAGGCAGGACCACGGTGCTGAGGTGGGAAAAGATATAACGCCACCTGCGGCCACGAGGGCACGTCTGGAGTGTAGATTAGTCAAGGTAGCTGGGTCAGGGTTGAAGAGGTGCGGATCGTTGCAGGTACTATAGCCGTGGTCGGGTTTGGAGAGTGTAGAGTTGTCGTTGTCCGGATGCCGAGGTCAGATTTGGAGATGTGCGGATCGTCGTAGAAAGCCAAGTCGGTACATAGAATGAGGAACAGCAAGACAAGGCAAGACTGTGGAGGCAGAGAAGAGGTAAGTACAATGCAACTGTGAATATGCTCAGCCAAATTGCCAGTGGGCAGCTAAGCATAAATAGGAAAGAGTGTCCAATGAGCAACCTGCAGCATGGGGGTGTGTGTAGCTAACAAGGACTGTGGTAGGAGAGTAGGCAGCAGAGATCAGGTGGAATGAATGCCTCTAAGTGCTGGGAGGAAGCCTGTACGTGCCGCGCGCGCGTCTGAAGTCGGCGTAAGGAGAGAGTTTTTGAAGCTGGAGCGCGTGCGCCAAAGCCAGGGGGCTGTCCGACAGACCGGCGTTGACAGCGGTGATGGGAGCAGATAGTGCGGGGGTCCTGTCTGCCGACTGAGGTGAGTGAGGAGTGCGCCGACGGCCACGTGGCTCCCTGAGCCTCACAGTACCCCCCCCCCCCTCCCCCTCAGAAGCAACCTTCAGGCGTTTCCAAGCTGGTTTGAATAAATGCTTCAGATGGAAAGTCCGTACGAGTCTGGGGGTGGGAAGATGATGGTGGGGAACCCAAGAGCGTTCCTCTGGTCCAAAGCCTCTCCCGTGGACCAAGAACTGTACTGCCCCTCTGGAAATCCTAGAGTCCACAATAGACTGGATCTCATACTCCTGTTGCCCTTGTACGAGTAGAGGAGGAGGTTGTGAGGTTGTATCGGAGAAGCGCAAGCTTTGGAAAGCGGGTTTTAGCAGGGATACATGAAAGATAGAGGGGATCTTCATTGATGGAGGAAGGCGCAGGCGATATGCCACCGGGTTGATCTTCTGTATTACAGGATAGGGACAGAGAAACCTAGGTGCCAGTTTGAGCGTGGGTACCTTGAGGCGTATGTTTTTGGTAGATAACCATACCCTGTCTCCTAAGGTAAATTTCCGGATCCTGCGACAGAAGCGGTCTTTCAGATTCTCCTGGATTCTTCTCCATGAGTCCTGTAGAAGATGAATTCTGTTGTCCAATGCTGGTAAACAGAAAAGAAATCTGCATGCAGTTGGAAGCTGCAGATTGTAAACTCTGCTCAAGCTGAGGAGGGAATCTAATCCAAACAATTGCTAAAGGAGGGTGGTGCTCACAGGGAGTGTACATATAGTGAATATAAAGAAAGAAAGAATCCCTTTAGTGTGGCACTGGAGAGGTTCACCCTAATTAAAACTTAAATTTTATTATACCTGATTAAAATAAATTGTTTGGAATAACCACATACAAAAAACAAACATACAATGATATTAAAAGACGGAGAGGTGTGATAGGGTGTTTAGTGGAGGTATAATTATATATAAATACCTCTCTAATTAATACTTAGTGGACCCTATAGTAAGGGTGATCACTATACTGGATATGTATAGGTATATATCAGACCCCTAGCCAAAAGCAATGGAAGGAGGTAAAGGCAGATGAATATGCTTAGCTGTTGGATGTGAGACTGAGTATATTGCTGGCTGAGTTGAAGCAGCCACTACTCACTGCACATGGTGTCATTAAATGCACTGTTGTAAGCTTTATTTTGACAGGTCTAGTATGAGGCCAGCCACATTCACTGCAGATATATAATTGATCAACCCTAGGGTCTGAGTGCTCTTGCTGCCCACGAACGCAGTCTACGAAGCACTCAGACAGTATATCACACACACCTCACCGATGAGCCGACGTCACGTGACGGTGACGTCAGACGTACCCTACGTACGTTTCACCGTAACTGGCTTCATCGGGGGCGGGTTCCTGATGATTAGACTGTATTTTTATAGGGTCCTGTTGCTATAGCAGCAAATCACAGGGCTCCATTGATTGGATCCTTGAATAAGCCTATCGCGCGGCGTCATGCACTGACGCACCCCCCCTGTATGTAGGGGAGGGGGCTGTATTCCTCTAGTGAGCCGGTTTACTATCTAATTGGCCGCTTGGGAAACCCCATAGCCAATCGCGCGGCTCACTGGTTTGTTGCTCCTCCTCCTGTGTGGAGACCGGGGCTAATAATGACTACAGACAGCAAGGATTTAAACAGAGATGCATGCAGGGTATGTATCCTGTTCCTAAGTTGTTCATATATTGGTCAATGATCCCTTAACCCATATGAATGATTAAGTGCAGATATGTTGCTCAAAAATGTTGGAGTCCTGAGTGCAGAGTTTGCTCACAGATACATATATATCTCTCTCCTTGTGTACATAGAAGGCTGTTATATCTCCAATGACCTATTGATCCATACAGTGAAGTAGGTATCTAGAGATGTATTTCTATGATGAATAAAACAAATATGATCTTAAGACTCTGTGTGGTTAATGTCTGTAAATTGCAGTATTTACTGTTTGTGTATAGAGACTTTGTCCCAAGCAGAAGATGGATATTGAACAATGGATGCTCATATATAGGTAGGTGACCATAGGGGACATGGCATAACAGGGGTATGGTGATGGTGTTCTGGGGTGCTTCGTTAAACATCAATGTACATGTACTTCTGTATGATGTTATATAATTTTCTCACCTGCTGAAAGGCTATTCTCCAGAGCCTTTTGCAGGGAAAATAGAAATACATATATGTATTGCACACCTTCCACTTCTATGGTATTAGCTATACAAAGAGATATAAAATACCTGTCTGGAGGGAAAGAAATATCCTTCTAGCTTATAGGCAGTGTGTTACTCATAGAAATGGGGTATACAGAAACCCCTCGTTAAGTCCTCCGGGGGCTAGGGTGGATAATGTAAAAATCCATCTGGATTCCTTCTGCAGGAGTTTTTTGTTCCAGTCCCCCCCTCTGTTGGTAGGAATAACCCTGTCAATACCCTGAAATACCAGTGATTTGACATCACCTTGATGATACTCCCTCACGTGTCTCGATACTGGGGTGTCTGCACTGTTTTTGATAGAGCTAATATGCTCTAGGATCCGACGTCGGAATTCTCTGCCTGTTTTTCCTACATATTGTAGGTTACAACAACATGTAATGAGATACACAATTTTCATTGATTTGCAATTAAAGAAACCCTGTGTGGTGTACTCCTTACCCTTGTTTGTATACGTTTTGCTAGTTCTTATGTATTGACATGCCTTGCACGACCCACATTTGTATGTTCCCTGTGGTTTGGGTGGAAGCCATGTATTCGAGGAGACACTTTTGGGTTTAACAAAGTGACTGTGGACCAAGGTGTCCTTCAGATTTTTAGCTCGTCTACCTACCAAAGTAGGTGTATCATTCAAAACCTCTTTGAGGTCTGGGTCCTGGATTAGTATGTGCCAAAATTTGGAGTAAATACTTTTGATACTCCCCCATTGTGCATTGTAGGTGCCAATGAAGCGAACAATTTTCTTGTCCTCCGGTTTTGCTTTTACATGCAGGAGGGATTCTCTCGGTGTCACGAGTGCCCTGTGATAGGCTTTCTTGATGATTTTGTGGCTATATCCCCGTTGTAGGAATTTTTGGCTCATAGCCTCTGCATGTAGCTTAAAGTCAGCTATCTCAGAGCAGTTCCTCCTTATACGTAGGAATTGTCCTGTCGGTATTCCCTTGATAAGGGAAACGGGATGATGACTATCTGCTCTGAGATAGCTGTTTGTGGCCGTTTTTTTGGTATGGGTACAGGTGGTAATTACACCCTCATTGCTAATGCTGATACATAAATCTAGGAATACGATGCTTTTGTTGCTAATCTCATGTGTGAGTCTTAGATTGTGTGTATTGGTGTTAAGGATTTCCACAAATTTGTTGAATGAAGTTTGGCTCCCCTTCCATAGTATACACACATCATCGATATAGCGCAGCCATAATATGATGTTATCTGTGTATTCCTGTAAAGTATCGCTTAGAATGGTGTGTTTCTCCCACCACCCCAGGTACAGGTTTGCATAAGTGGGGGCACATGTTGTCCCCATAGCAGTACCCTGTACCTGGAGGTAGACTTTATCATTGAACAAGAAATAATTGTGTGTTAGCACAAAATGTAAGAGATCACAGATGAATTGATTGTGATTGGTATGTAGAGTGCCCCTGGCCCGTAGAAAATATGATGTAGCTTGTATACCAACTGGATGTTGTATGCTGGTATACAGTGATTCCACGTCCAGGCTGCACAGAAGGGTGCCTTTATCCACCGTTATCCCTTCTAGTCTACTGAGCACATCTTGAGTGTCTCTTACATAGGATGGGAGAGTTAGGACAAAAGGTCTAAGAACCTTGTCAAGGTACACACTCGGACCCTCCGTGATGTTGCCTATTCCGGATACGATAGGGCGTCCGGGAGGATGGGATCTATTTTTGTGTACCTTGGGGATAGTATAAAAAGTGGCTATTTGAGGTGCCCTGTTGAACATAAATTGATGTTCATTTTTAGATATTACTTGATTTTCTAGACCTCTATCCAAAAGTGTTTTTAATTCAGACTGGAATTGGACAGTAGGGTCTTTATCAAGAACTCGGTAACAGGAAACATCGCTTAATAACCTCAAATTTTCTTTGATATAGTTATCAGTTTTCATCAGAACAATATTTCCCCCTTTGTCAGAGGGTTTTATTGTAATATTGATGTTCTCTGATAATTCTTTCAAAGCTATCCTTTCTTGTTGGTTCATATTCCCCATGTTTCGAATATTTTGTATTTTACTAAGGTCTTGTACGACAAGTTTGACAAAAGTATCGACGTTACTATTTCCATACATTCCCGGTGTGAATGTGCTAGATGGTCTTAGTTGTGTGTATGGACCCATCCCCGGTGTAACCTCACTTTCTTCCCATAAGTTTAGGAGTGTGTCATAGCAGGCTACATCTAGATCACTCGGGTCTTCCATTCCAGCTTGTATGGCTTGGTTTAGCTTGTACTTTTTGAAGTGTTTGTGGAGTAAGAGTTTCCTTGCAAATAAATGAGTATCTTTAACGGTTTCAAATAAATCCATATTGGTCGTGGGGGAGTAGGCGAGGCCCTTTCTAAGGACTCTGATATGGGAGTCGGTAAGGGTAAAAGGACTGAGATTGATGATAAAGTTGTCACTCATCAATTGATTTAGTGATAGCCCCCTCTGGTGAAGCCCCATTGCCTTCTGTTCCTTTGCCCTCTTCTTCTTCCCCCCCTGGCCCCTCCTCGTTCTCTTAAAAATGGGTCTGGAGGACCTGGCAAGGGTTCCTGCCCTAAAAAAGAGGTGGAGGGTGTGGTGTTAGAAAATTCTTGTGCCTTTTTGGATCTAGTAGTAATTTGTGTTTTTGTGTATTCTTTCTGATGTTGCTTAGGTTGGGATGAACTGTCTGTGTCAGAGGAGTTCCAATCGGTAGAATAATCACTCAGAACAGTAGTTTGCTCTTGGGTTTGTGGTTTCTTATTATGATATTTGAAGATTTTACCCTCCTGGAAGTCTTTGGTATCCCTCAAGAGTTTTCTGTGTTTTCTGTTTTTTAACTCTTGGGTATACCTACTGATAGTTTTCTCTAATTGGACTTCATATTCAATGAACTTTTCGTTCATATTCCACTTAGTGACCTCTTTCTTTAAATTGCTGAGGTCACTCTTTACTGTGTCGAGTTTCACAGTTTCATACTTCACTGTCAATATCATTAGATCATGGGAACATTGTAATAGTATTTTTTCCCATTCTAATACAAATTCCCTCTCCGGGCACATATATGAGGGAATTACCTCTGGGCGTAGACCTCTGGGTACTAGTTTGGCCGAAATATATTTCTCCAAGCTTTTGATATCCCACCAGAGTCTAGCCTGTTGTTTAAAGGTTTTCTCTAGGGATCTGAAATAGTCTTTGATACCCGGAAGTTCAGTTGTTTCTGATCTTTCTGTTTCCAGGTCAAATAAAGTTTCAGACTCCGTTAGCCATGAGCTAAAATTGATATCAGTGGTGATGAAGCCCGACATAGTGTGGAGG
The DNA here is from genome assembly GCF_040206685.1 of Ascaphus truei. Lineage (NCBI taxonomy): Eukaryota > Metazoa > Chordata > Amphibia > Anura > Ascaphidae > Ascaphus > Ascaphus truei. The sequence continues at coordinate 192,475,099 of NC_134485.1, read as the reverse complement.
CGAGCTAGAGTAAAGGAACGGAGCTAAAGGGCTCCAACACAGGGTTAACAGAAAAGAAATCTGCATGCAGTTGGAAGCTGCAGATTGTAAACTCTGCTCAAGCTGAGGAGGGAATCTAATCCAAACAATTGCTAAAGGAGGGTGGTGCTCACAGGGAGTGTACATATAGTGAATATAAAGAAAGAAAGAATCCCTTTAGTGTGGCACTGGAGAGGTTCACCCTAATTAAAACTTAAATTTTATTATACCTGATTAAAATAAATTGTTTGGAATAACCACATACAAAAAACAAACATACAATGATATTAAAAGACGGAGAGGTGTGATAGGGTGTTTAGTGGAGGTATAATTATATATAAATACCTCTCTAATTAATACTTAGTGGACCCTATAGTAAGGGTGATCACTATACTGGATATGTATAGGTATATATCAGACCCCTAGCCAAAAGCAATGGAAGGAGGTAAAGGCAGATGAATATGCTTAGCTGTTGGATGTGAGACTGAGTATATTGCTGGCTGAGTTGAAGCAGCCACTACTCACTGCACATGGTGTCATTAAATGCACTGTTGTAAGCTTTATTTTGACAGGTCTAGTATGAGGCCAGCCACATTCACTGCAGATATATAATTGATCAACCCTAGGGTCTGAGTGCTCTTGCTGCCCACGAACGCAGTCTACAAAGCACTCAGACAGTATATCACACACACCTCACCGATGAGCCGACGTCACGTGACGGTGACGTCAGACGTACCCTACGTACGTTTCACCGTAACTGGCTTCATCGGGGGCGGGTTCCTGATGATTAGACTGTATTTTTATAGGGTCCTGTTGCTATAGCAGCAAATCACAGGGCTCCATTGATTGGATCCTTGAATAAGCCTATCGCGCGGCGTCATGCACTGACGCACCCCCCCTGTATGTAGGGGAGGGGGCTGTATTCCTCTAGTGAGCCGGTTTACTATCTAATTGGCCGCTTGGGAAACCCCATAGCCAATCGCGCGGCTCACTGGTTTGTTGCTCCTCCTCCTGTGTGGAGACCGGGGCTAATAATGACTACAGACAGCAAGGATTTAAACAGAGATGCATGCAGGGTATGTATCCTGTTCCTAAGTTGTTCATATATTGGTCAATGATCCCTTAACCCATATGAATGATTAAGTGCAGATATGTTGCTCAAAAATGTTGGAGTCCTGAGTGCAGAGTTTGCTCACAGATACATATATATCTCTCTCCTTGTGTACATAGAAGGCTGTTATATCTCCAATGACCTATTGATCCATACAGTGAAGTAGGTATCTAGAGATGTATTTCTATGATGAATAAAACAAATATGATCTTAAGACTCTGTGTGGTTAATGTCTGTAAATTGCAGTATTTACTGTTTGTGTATAGAGACTTTGTCCCAAGCAGAAGATGGATATTGAACAATGGATGCTCATATATAGGTAGGTGACCATAGGGGACATGGCATAACAGGGGTATGGTGATGGTGTTCTGGGGTGCTTCGTTAAACATCAATGTACATGTACTTCTGTATGATGTTATATAATTTTCTCACCTGCTGAAAGGCTATTCTCCAGAGCCTTTTGCAGGGAAAATAGAAATACATATATGTATTGCACACCTTCCACTTCTATGGTATTAGCTATACAAAGAGATATAAAATACCTGTCTGGAGGGAAAGAAATATCCTTCTAGCTTATAGGCAGTGTGTTACTCATAGAAATGGGGTATACAGAAACCCCTCGTTAAGTCCTCCGGGGGCTAGGGTGGATAATGTAAAAATCCATCTGGATTCCTTCTGCAGGAGTTTTTTGTTCCAGTCCCCCCCTCTGTTGGTAGGAATAACCCTGTCAATACCCTGAAATACCAGTGATTTGACATCACCTTGATGATACTCCCTCACGTGTCTCGATACTGGGGTGTCTGCACTGTTTTTGATAGAGCTAATATGCTCTAGGATCCGACGTCGGAATTCTCTGCCTGCAAAATCCCACCCTATGGCAAGCTTGCCAACAGTTCCTGCAGCCGGGCAAAGGGCAAAGGGCTTCACGGTATGCGAAGAGTCATGCGCTAACCTCACACTTAACCCACTTAGCATACCTGACCAAGCCCCCTTGCATGGCGGCAGAATGTCTACCTTTCTCCAGGATGCCCTGACATCTGCTAGGCAAACGGTTTATATACATTTCCTGACATTTAGCACTTTCACCAGTTTTGAAGCCCCGGACTTTCACAGGTACTCTGGAGTCATCTCCACAGGGAGTCTCAGATGTCCGGACTTACATTATGCATGACTCATCCCTGTAATGGTTGATCACAAATGACAATAGGGAATGCTTAATGTATCCACTGCCTAGCTGAAATGTAAATGCCCTGGTTCCTATAACTTTAAAATACTAAAATCAGATCCACTCTCAGTTATAGCTTTATATAAATGTTTAAAGTGTCATAACCATACCTGATTACATGTTTACCCCCTTGCACTCTGCATACCAAAAATCAGAAAGCTAGGACATTCCTATCAAAAGTTAGTAAGTTAATCATGTGTGGTCTGGATGTGGTTTGTGGTCTAACTTTTCCCCAGTCTGCGGTTTGGGGCCAGGGTGCAATGTTGCAATGCCCGGACCCAATTGATAACCGCAGATGCACTTTCCCAATTGACCTTAAGTGGATGATGAGACAACATTATATACATTGTTGCAATCCGGCATCTTTTCATGACCGCAGACCACTTATCCAATTTAGCTTGCGGTTAAGACTTCCCTTGCTTTGTCTGCAGTTACACAGTGATACAGTTTTGCAATGCCAGGCCCCACCTCATAACCACATACACCCTTATCCAATTAACCCTTTAAACAGTGACAGAAGCCCCTTATTCCTAGCGGGCGCATTTTAGACATGTTATATTAAACATTAATAGGACTGCAGCCAGCCAATGTAGCTCATTTTAGCGTTGTGGTCCACTTATCCCTAGCCGGACGCACAAAGACAATTCTAATGCATGCACAGGCTCTCAACTCACAGTGGGCTGCAGAGCTTACACTTCTCATTTATAATATGACTCAGGGGACCCTGCTACATGGCTTATACAGTCGGTACATGGTGTTATCTTGCCCCCTTATCCCAGGGGGGAGAGACACAGGCATTTTGAATACATTTTGCAGTATTATTACCCTGGTTGGGTTGCAGAGCTGACACTCTACAGTTCCCAATCTCCTTCAGGGGCACGCAGCCGGGCTAAATACCTTTTATTAATGGCTTGGATACCCCTTCGCCATGACAAGGCGGCCCTCAGGGATTTGGAGACCATCTGGAACATGATTGGTCCAGATGGATGTCGTCCATAACATCAAAGGTGTTAGCAGAGATTATATATTTGGAAGGAAGCACTGTCTCCAGATGATCCACGGATTTAACTTCAGCGATGAACTCACGTGAAAGAGCTTCGGCCTTCAGGTTTTTGGAACGAGCGCACTCTATGTAGAGTAGATTCTTATGGTCGGTTAAGATGGTGATAGGATGGTGATAGGATTCTCTGTTCTCCAAGAAGTGCCTCCATTGTTCAAGGGCAAACTTGTTTGCCAGAAGTTCCCGGTTCCCCACGTCATAATTCTGCTCAACAGAAGAAAATATTTTAGAAAAAAATGCATAGCGTTGCAGTCTTGCCAGAGATGACTTTCTTTGAGATAAGATGGCACCGGCCCCAAGTCGGACGCATCCACCTCCAGGGAAAACGGTAGTTTGGGGACTGGGTGTATGAGGATTTGAGCTGACACAAAGGCTTTCTTCAGATGGTCGAAGGCTAGGATAGTAGCTGAAGACCATGAGGCAGGATCTGCACCTTTCTTGGTTAAGGCTGTGATGGGGTCTACCATAGAAGAGAAGTTCCAGATAAACCTGCGATAATAGTTCGTGAAGCCCAAGAAACATCGTATGGCTTTGAGAGTGGTAGGCCGGGGCCAGTCTAGGACTGCCTTGAGCTTAGCTGGATCCATGGAGAAGCCGGAATCGGAGATTATATATCCCAAAAATGCCATGGAAGTTCAATGAAATTGGCATTTGTCCAACTTGGCGAATAGACGATTTTCTCGAAGGCGTAACAGTACCTGTATAACGTGACCGACGTGCTCCTGGGCATTTTTTCCTGGAAAAAAATCATAATGTCATCTAGGTAAACAATGAGAAATTTGTTGAGAAGGTCCCGGAAGATCTCATTGACGAAGTCTTGAAAGACAGCAGGAGCGTTGCATAGACCAAAGGGCATGGCAAGATACTCATAATGACCATCGTCGGTATTGAATGTCGTCTTCCATTCATCACCCTGGCGAATTCTCACCAAATTATAGGCACCGCGCAAGTCCAACTTGGTGAAGATAGTTGACCCCTTTAGGTAGTCGAAAAGTTCAGAGATCAAGGGTAAGGGGTAACGATTAGTTAGAGTAATCTTATTCTATAATCAATGCATGGCCGCAGGGACTCGTCCTTCTTCTTGACGAAAAAGAATCCGGCTCCGGCTGGGGAAGAGGATTTCTGAATAAACCCCCTCTCTAGGTTCTCTCGGATATAATCGTTCATGGCCTTAGTCTCCGGGAGTGAGAGTGGATAAGATCTTCCCCTGGCAAGCACCAAACCGGCAAAAGGTCAATAGGACAATCGAAGAGACGATGTGGGTTTAGGATTTCGGATCGTGCTTTATTGAAGACATTGTGAAATTCTTCGTATACCTCAGGTAGGAAGTTCGCCTCCTTTTCAAACGTGAACAAGCCACCAACCAATGGGTGCGCCACTGGACAGGTTCTCTATTGGTCAAATCAATGCGAGGATTATGGCGTTGGAGCCACGGAAGTGTAGATTAGTCAAGGTAGCTGGGTCGGGGTTGGAGAGGTACGGATGGTCGATATACTTACCGTGGTCAGAGTTGGAGAGGTGCAGATCATTGCAGGTACTGTTAACCATGGCCGGGTTTGGAGAGAGTAGAGTTGCCGTTGTCCGGATGCCGAGGTCAGGTTTTGAGATGTGCGGATCGTTGTAGGAAGCCGGGTCGATACACAGAATGAGGAACAGCAAGACAAGACAAAGCAAGACTGTGGAGGCAGAAAAGAGATAAGTACAATGCAACTATGATTATCCTCAGCCAAATTACCACAAGGACTGTGGGATGGAGAGTAGGAAGCAGAGATCAGATGGAATGAATGCCTCTGAGTGCTGGGAGGAAGCCTGTACGTGCCGAGCGGGGGTCCGTGTGCTCATCGCGCGTGCCTGAAGTCGGCGTGAGGAGAGAGTTTTTTGAGCGTGTGCACGCACGTTCACCAGAAGTGGGGTGGCTGTCCGACGGACCGGCGTTGCCAGCGGTGATGGGAGCGGGTAGCGTGGGGGTCCCGTCAACCGACTAAAGTGAGTGAGGAGTGTGCCGACGGCGGCGTGGCTCCCTGAGCCGCACACTGTCATAACAGGCATAACAGGTCTAGATAACTGGGGTTAATCACTATAGTCACCATGATCACCACTCGCTCCCTTGGGGCTACGTTCCAGACTAGGGGAATGTTCAGGGGGAGGTGACGGTACTGAATGGGACCGAGGGGCAGAACCATATAAGTTCCGGGCTCCAAAGTCTAAGTTCTCTGGAGGATTAGGGTTTCGTACCCCAGCCAGAGTGGCAGGCGGATAGGCTGTCCTTAACAAGGCTAATTGCTGCCCACGCCCAAGAGTACGAGCATCAGCTCCCAAAGATTTGGCAATGTCTAGTAGTAAAGTATAAATGTAATACAATAAATAAACTGTTATGACAAAAACGAATGGTATTAGTTCTTTCTAGGAATTTATTTAATTTCTTTTCTTAAAGGCGGGGCTAGGGGCGGGACTGGGGGCGGGGCTAGGGTGACACTGGGGGCGGGGCTATGTGGCGAGTAAATTTTTGGGTTCGGTGAGTAGATTTTTTGGGTGATTTTTCAAGCACTGCCAATGATGATTCGTTTGAAAATAGACAAGAAAAATAATAATTGAATAATAAAGCATATAAAAAAAACAAAGTTTGCGATTATTGATGTGGTTACTTATGTGTGAAAATCAGAATGGGGACATGTAGCCCCCCTACTGGGCCTACTAAGGGGTTAACTTATGGGTTAATGCAGGATAATTCTGCAGAATGTAAGCCCCACCCTTTGTATCCAGGGTGATAGTGACATCACTTGGGGATATAGAGTGGAGTGAAGGTTCTGGAACTCTGGTACATTGGAGATGTAGAACGAAGAGCCTCACTGTGAATAGTTAACAGAGTTGTAAGGGAACTATCACTTTTTTATTTTGATAGATAGGGAATAGGTGTCAATTCAAAAGGTATGGTACATACATTAGAATATATTAAAAAGCCACAAGTGAGGCTTTCCTAAATATAATCCCATTATCCAGTTAAGGAAGATTGTACCTATTGATAAAACAGTATATAGTATTCTGTGTTAACCAAAGATTAATTCCTATTACAAGTACAGTACGACACAGTATTACCTTAAAAGTGGAGCAAAGGGCACGAGTGTATTGTTACATTTTGGATCTAAATAATTCATTGTAAATAATCAATAAAAACTGAAAAAATAGAAAACTGAAAATGAGTTCTAGATCGAAAGAATCCTTAAATAATTATTACAAAATGTAAAAACCACGACTTCCAAAATTAAAAGAAAAAAATAGATATTATGATGGCATGTCTGCTGTGAAGTCCAGTGCTATGCTGGGCTACTGTTTCATTCTACCAAAGAATTTCTGGGACATAACACCCGAGTTGCCCCAAAAGTGTTTCCCTAAGAGAGACTCCCAAAAATGCCCTCACTGCCCTGATCACTAAGCCAGAGTGGATGTGATTAACACCATGAGGAAAAGAGACGCTTCAAAGACCACATGGAGCTCATAAGTCCCTCCCTTCTGCATGTCGGCTATGAGGTCCAGGTTTCTGCTATTATTTAACCCAAAAATCTCTGGGACAGAACACCCCAGTCGCCCCAAAAACGACAGCCAAAGTGTGTCACCGTTTGTTGATGTTTGGTAATGTTGCAGCTCTTCTATTACATTCTGAACTCACCAGCCCTCTCATCCCCCATACCCAATGTTTCAAGCTACCCAGCCTATAGATTGTAAGCCCCTTCAGGCAGGGCCTCTTCTAACACAACACATTGCAAGCCTATCCTACCTCTTCTAAAACAATGTTAATCCTGTTTGTAAATGTTACTTATACCCATAATTATATCTCTAACTGTCCATAAAATGCCCGTAAATTGAATGTACTGTATAACCTTTGTTGATTAAATGCAACCATGTATTATTATAATTCTGGCTTTTAATTTTCCCATCTGTCTCATGTGTAACGAAATAATTGTATTTAATTGTAGTTGTTCTCGAACTGTAAAGAACAGTACTGAAATGCCCTCTTTAGTGGAGGCCTGGATTTAAGTAAAAAATAAATGATGATATTAAAATAGAATTTAACTATAATTACCATGAAATGTAGAAATACAAATATACATAAATGTAAAAACTGAAGTAAAAAAAAAGCTGCCAAATCAATTTCCTCATTCAGACCATGACTTAGAAATTCAAAAGTTTTCCCTTTGGCTAAGTTGCAGAAGGTGATCGCCCCTTCTCTCATCTCTAGGTATTTACTCTATTTCTTTCACAGTGAGTCCTCTTGGGTCTTGATTGTGATGATAAGGAAAATGAGATAAAACCTGCATTTAGTTTTCTTTGTCCTGCCGATATATTGTATCATCCACGGACACTCAGGAGTGTATACCACATGTCAAATTACAGTTAATGAACTGTGGTGTATCAAATTTCTCACAAATAGCACGAGATGTGATTTTCAGGGCTCATATTTAAAAAGTTACATGTGGTGCACCGGGTTTAACCACATACAACCAACCGGTCTCACTTGCAGAAAGGATTATTTAGAAGAAGTATTACTAAGCTAGCTAAATTAGATCTGTTTACATTAGAAAAGCGACATCTAAGAGGGGCTATGATAACTATATACAAATATATTTGGGGACAATACAAGGACCTTTCAAAATAACTATTCATCCCACGGGCAGTACAAACAACACAGAGCCAATCCCTTAAGGTTGGAGGAAAGGAGATTTCACCAGCAACAAAGGAAAGGATTCTTTACAGTAAGGGCAGTTAAAATGTGGAATTCATTACCCATGGAGACTGTGATGGCAGAAACAATAGATTTGTTCAAAAAAAGGTTGCACATCTTTTTAAAAGGAAAAGTATATAGGGATTTATCAAATAAGTAAACATGGGAAGTATGTGTTTGGCATAATAGGTCTCTTAATATGGGAGTTCCTATAGGAGTAACCGTGGTGTGTTCAAATTGGTGGAAGTTGTTTGTATTCAGTATCTCTGATATTTTTGATTATACCTTTTTATACCAATTTCTTTGTATGTTAAGTTCGTAGCCTTTCTTATCCCTATTAAATTTAAATTGACTTAATAGACATCAGTTTGTATGCATGTTTCAGGTTTATTAAATTGCTCCAATTTGGTTTGGACCTCCTCAATATTGTTTTCATTACCCTTTAATTTGTCTTCCCAATATCTGATTAGTATTATCATCAATTTGGACGAGCACTCATCTATAAATTGATTCCCACTCTGTGGTGAATTCTATGTCCACATTTTCAAATAAGGGTGCCTTATTTACTCTGAGACTCCTGGCTATCCTATTACACTTAGAGACACAAAGGCTCGAATGCTACATCCAACTTGACAAATCATTTAATACATTACTATGTATATTACATTCTTTCTTTATAAATATTTGTAATTTAGTTCAATACTTTGGCCAAAATATTTTAAGCCTAAAACCACGTGACGGTAAACCTATTTCAGTAGGTCCTACACTACTACTATTATACTGTCTTATGCATTTCTTCCACTGCATAGTGAGAAGAGGAAACAAAAATGCTGCCGCATACAGCATGGGGTGTGTGACATACATGCTGTGCCTAACGAGTTAAAATTTAAGAAGCCCTATGCAGTATGTGCTATGTATGGACTATGGTGCAGTTAAAACTCGTTAAAAAACAGAAGTGCCCTAATAATTATAGCGCAAACCCCCCCAACACAAACAGTGCAGCAGCAGCAGCAAATGCACCTCCACCTTTCCAGGTTTTGAGTTAGCTAAGCCTGTGTATATCCTATTACCCTAACATTGCATAGTCTCAAAAGGATTTTAAGGTTAAAACAGGGAATTAACGTACATAGGTTAGGTCATACTTACAGAGCTTTTACAGGGACTGAATGGATGTAACACCATAGTTAAGCATGAGATAGGTGACATTATTTGTAGCTTTTTTCTCTTAACCCGAGTTAAACACCTATTTCAGGCTCTGGATCGAAGTAATGCAAAGACATATTATAACCATGTTATTGGAAGATGACAGAACGTTAAGCCTATACTAAGGAGAAGTAGAACACCCTCTGTTTGTGCATTAAATTAGCTTTGAGAAAACGTGCTAACCTCAGGAAACAGAATATCCGTTCTTGTTTTCAGTAACGTCACATTATGAGCCCTGATTTACTGAGCTTTGTGGAGCAAGCCAAGAGTCAATGTATTGTAAGCAATCAGCCAGCCATTGCCAAGGATTGGTATATATTGGGAAAAGCATAAGACTTGTTGTTACCATCATTTGAAACGATTCAGACCGATATATTCCAAAGTGTGCTATTTCATAAGATACCTTCTGGTTCCTGGAAGACACTTACATTAAGTTCATGTAAATGGGGTGTAATGAGGCCTTCCAGCATTGGAAAGGTGTCTCATGAAACAGCATAATTTAGTAGATATGGGCCACAGTGGGGTTTGCTAGAGCTGCAAAAGGAAAGGACCCCTGTGGTTAGTGTATTACAATTCCAGTATCTAGAAATGTCGATATTCAGACAGGATGATCTGAAATCAACACTAGAAAATCAGGCTGATTTTCAGGGGGAAAAAAACCTATCTAGCATTAAAGCTCTTGTGTAAAATAGTCTACATTTGTGGACTAAAGTAAAGATCTAAAGACTAAAGATCAAATAAATGAAAAGGTAATTACAATAAAAAAATTATAAATCAAAAAGATAAAAAATACCTGTTTGCTGCAAAACACTCACAAGAGAAGTGAATGCTCCACACCCACTGCAGTACAGGACCTAGGACACCACACAAAGGTGAAACAGGAGAAAAATTCGGAATGGTCCTTGATAGAACAATAAATTGCCTTGATCTGTGCTAGACATGCTTAACGGGTAGCGCACATACTGCAGGGTTATACAGTATATATTTAGTGGTACTAACCCATAAAGTATGCATGTATGTCTTTATTTATATAGCGCCATTAATGTACATAGCGCTTCACAGTAGTAATACACGTGACAATAATATAAATAACAAATAATACATAAAGGGAAGAAGTGCTTCAGACATAGTGACATTTAGGAAAAGGAGTCCCTGCTCAAAAGAGCTTACAATCTTATTAGGGCCATTCATTTGAACTGCTTAGTAATTACTGTATTGCCCTTAGACCCAAACAGAAAAAAAAAATAAAACAGATAAAACAGATGTTGGTTTAGCCCATATATTTGTGGTATATCAAAATACAAAGAAAGTATCCATAATCTCACAAAAAGACAACACAAGATAAAACCGGCAGGAATAAAGTGAAATGTTTCAGGTACAAAATATAGCTTCTCACACATAAGTGTTAAATTACATTACATCTGGTTAATATTACACCCTCTTAAAGGCCTCCCAGCTACAATCTCCTAGGCAATAAATGTAAACAAACACAGCAACCTAATTAAGCATCTGTGTTCACTGCCCACATATTTAGTTAAACATTAAAAGCAATACAGTAAAAGAAAGAAGAGCATTTAAACATTTGTAGCAAAGTCCCCTTGGGCTACTAATTCTCTGGCCCCTTTAGCACTGTAAGTCCCAGTAAAGAGTGGCAGTGTTGGGAACAAATCCTGCAGGGCCTGGTTCTATTGTTATATGTTTGTAACCTAATAAGTTCAGGAGTAGCCTGGTATTACAAGGGGTTCTATGAGTATAGGAGGCCGGCTTACAAGCCACTCCCCTGGGAAGGAGGGGGTTTCCCTCTAGAGGTATCGGGCCATGCCCCATTTAGGGGTGGCTCTTTTCCCTGCAGTGTCCACCACAGCGGGCGCTGCAGTAGCCAGTGGGGACCTGGCATAAGTGTTTCTGTGAGTTAGTTCTGTGCTGCCCTCACTGCTATGAGGACGCAGAAGAAAGTCTCTCCTGGACAAGAGTGGGCTGAGACCTTGCCCTGTTAGGGGGTATGGTATGCTGAGGAGGGGTGCCAACCGCCTCAAGCCCAGGGTACTGCCTTCAGGGAATGGAACCTGTAATATCTATGATGTGCCCAATAAATTCCAGTTATACCCTCTCTGGTGTGATGTTTGGAGTGTGAGACCATAGGCTACTCTTCTTATGAGGTTCATCCTGGCTGCACCAGGATCCTCCTGGGCTGGAGGCGCTGCGCTGACCGAAGAACTATCCCTAATGGTGATGATGTCTCCCTATCCAACCACGGAGATCTCAGGCCTTCTGTTCTACCTCACAGGTATGCACCAGCACCAGAATACACCGGAAGTAAATATGATCTCACTTAGGGTAGAGGAAAATGTCTACATTTGGAGGCACTGCTGAGATAGCATCAGGGCAGGCTTTTACAGCAGGACAAAGGAGATACTCTCCTAGTAGGTTACACCAGAGGACCCATGGGTGTAGTGTCCATAGGGGACGTTATTGGATCTGAAGGCCTGGGCTCCCCGCCAAAATGGAGCTGCAACATGGACCCCTCCTGTCCAAGTTACATGCACATGCAGTGTGTGTGTGTAATTGCTATTACTATGAAGAGGTGCAGGGACAGTTGCCCAGAGGCTGCATCAAAGGGAGCTGTGGACTGCACCTTGAAGTTTGATTCTCTGATCAATGTTCTTTATATCCGGGCAGGTATCCGAGGAGGGGCGCTTGACCTTCAGGCAGCCGATGACCTCTGTGTGAGGAGCTGCAGCTATACCATGGCAGTCCCCCCTAGGGGGCAGCTGTGTGGAAATGTAATTACTAAGAAGAGGTACGGGGGCGGTATCCCAGAGACTTCACTGAAGGGCAGCTGCGGCCTGCACCATGCTATTATAACCAAGAAGAGGTGTGGGGTTGTGTCTCAAGGGCTCCACCTGAGGAAACTACGGCCTGCACCATGCTATTCTGTCCTGTGTGAGCGGGCAGGTATTCGAGGAGGGGCGCTTAATCTGCAGGCAGCCTAGACCACTGTTTGAGGAGCTGCACCCATACTTAAGCGGTTCCAGCCAAGGAAACCATGCCCTGAGCTTTTCCATTGTAAAATGGCAGTTCCCACCGAAAACGGGAGACCGCATGGCAACTTGTACAAAGTTGCAAGACTCTATCTGCAAATCTCTTGGCTTGGTGCGAAACCTTGCCGCACCCTCCTGGCAGAATTATCTGGGTTTGGCGCGAAAGCAAAGTCACATTCTGTTCTCTACAGCCATGCTAATGTAGTACCAGAGGGAGGAGCTGCAAATGTGGGGACTTAGCCACAGTCGCACGTGATAGTATTGGTGACAGACGAATGCCTAACTGCTCCCTCCCAGATAACTGCGACAATGGATGAAAAGTAAGGCACTCACTTTGCCCTCCCAGGAGGTCATTACGTCCTCACGATGGGGAGAACTCACTACGTTTGGTCTGCCCGTTGTGCGAATGGGTGGGACCTCACTGGGATCCACTTCCTGGTGTTCTGAATGCCACGTACCGTACCTCCACCTACAGGGCCCTGGAGCGGACACTTGCTAGACCCTACTGCACTCTGGGGAACTTCCCGATATCAATGGGTTTCTCCAAGGATTGATGGACATGGCTGGACAGCCACCCAAGACCCATCAGCCCGATTTCTGGACACTACTTCGGCACCTGGTCAGTTCCAAAATCCGGTATGGGAACCACAGTTCACAAAGTATGGACTCTGGAGCGGGCTCGCTGGGAGCCATGGGAACTGATATCAGCGGTCTCTCCAGCCCTGCCGAAGAAATCTTACCAGCAGACGTACCTGAGTCCACACCGGTAGGTGTGGACAGTGTGAGTCCCCTTATGCTATCCAGTCAGTTCATGCTACGATGTGCACCTGAGAGGAGGCGAGCTGATGCCTGTACAGGCATGGCAAGTGAGGCCCGCCACACCCTTGGTGCCCCACTCCCCACAAGAGGAACCATCCACCGCTGGATCTGCGATCTTCTGGCAGGACAGCGAAGGTGCTTCCATCGATGAGGTGTCGAACGAGGCCTCCAACGCTCCCGAGGTAACGACTCTTTCATCCATCTCGAGTCCCAACTTCTACCACTGGGTGTCCTCCAGGGATTCGATCATCGCTGGACCGATGTCCCTGGAGGAATGTCCCAGCTCCGATTGCAGTGTAAAGCCATCTGCGAGGCCCAAGATCGAGCCATGTCCTATGTGGCTTCTGCCTACATAGAGCTCCCAAGTGATGTGATCAGCGTGGAGGGATCCTCGCTAGCGGTACCAGCCAGTACTGCTTTTCTTTCAGATCCTTCATCTGCCCCTCCTGCGTTATTGAGTACCTCTACGGATAATATTTTTTTGCAGCAGTAAAGGGTGCGGAAGCAGGAGCAGGACAAGAGAAATAGCCCCTCTGCCATTCGGGCATAGGAAGCCTTGCTAAGCCTCCAGCTGCAGATGTTCCCGCTCCTGGGCGCGGACAGTTGCAGGCCATAATACGGACGACCTATCCGGTTGACGCCCAAGTTGGGGTACGAAACTCTAAATACCCTGCGGACCGAGACTCAGAAGTGCTGGATTCGCCCCACTCTGCCCCATCGCCCCATTCAGACCATTCCCACAGTCCTGAACTTAGTCCCCACAGAGCTGATGGTGACCATAGATACAGGCCCCGATTCCCTTGACTTGTGTCCCCGGTACTGACACATTACCAGGGTAGATGTTATTACCATGTTGTGTTTTAATTCTATAAAAA